>NC_063180.1:44293562-44340837 GCF_023159225.1 Perognathus longimembris pacificus
GAGAGGGGGGAGGAGGGGAGGAGAAGGAGGAGTGGGAGGAGGAGGGGGGAGGAATAGGAGGAGGAGGAGGGGGAGGGGGAGGGGGAGGAGAAGAGAGGAGGAGGAACAGGAGAAGGAGGAGGAGGAGGGGGAGGAGGAGGAGAAGGGGGAGGGGGAGGAGGAGGGGGAGGAGGAGGGGAGGGGGAGGGGGGAGGGGGAGGAGGAGGAGGGAGTCACTCAGCCTTGGCTCTTCCCGCAGGGCACCGGGGAGCCTTGGACGGCCTTCCAGAGCTCTGGTCACCTGGCCCCCTCTAACAAGGAGACGGTGGCGGTCACTGTCCACGGAGCCGCTGGCCTCCCGCCCTGCAGAAACGGCTCGGAGCCGTGGCCCTTCGTGGCAGTGTGAGTAGGCAGCGGCGAGGGCGGGCGGGGTCTGGGCTCTGAGCTGAAGCCAGGGTTGAGGTCGACATTGGGGCGCAAGCCCCTGGTTCAGGCTTAGGACTTACCACAGAAGTCTCGCCGGGGAACGTGGGCTCCGTGGCGTGGCGTGGCGTGGGAGCTGCCCCGGGGCAGGGCGATGAGCTCTCGACCCCACAGGCAGAGGCCTGGCTTGGGCTCAGGTGGGAGCAATGGTCAGACAGTGACTGGGGCCTCGGGAGCCGGCGGCTCCCGCCCCTCATCCCAGCTACTCAGGGGGCTCGTGTTCAAAGCCAGCTGGAGCAGGGAAATTCGTGAGCCTCTCATCCCCACGGAACTTCCAGAAAACCGGAAATGGAGCTGTGGCTCAAGTAGTAGAGCACCAATAACTCAGCCCCCTGGCCCTGAGTTCAAGACCCCAGGACTAACACGTGCACACACGTGCTCGTACACACACACACACACATACACGCAGGAGAGTCCACCCAGGCAGCCTGCACATCTGCTCTGTCATGTCAGTCAGAGCTCAGAAGGCCTTGTCACCCCTGAACGCCTTCTGGGGACACAACACCCAGCCAACACCCCCTTCTGTCCTGACCAGCACCATACACTTCCTGCCTGCAGGCTCTGTCCATAGACGCTGGGAAATGCCCGCCCCAGCCTGCCTCCCATACCTGCCGGCCTCCTCCTCCTCCTCCTCCTCCTCCAGGCAGCCGCCGGGGTGGAAGGAGCACCCCATCTCCACGTTTCCATTTCCCCAGTGACAGGGAAGCGAACCCGTCTAGGGTGACACACATGCACACACACACACACACACACACGCACGCACAGGGTGGAGCGAGCTGCTGGCCTTGCTCGCCAGGAAGCTCATTTGGAGCCACCAGGCCCAGGCCCAGACCCCAGACCCCAGATCCCAGGCCCCAGGCTCCCAGGTCCCAGACCCCAGGGCCCCAGACCCCGGGTCCCAGACCCCGGGTCCCAGACCCCGGGCCCCAGACCCCGGGCCCCAGGCCCCAGGTCCCAGGCCCCGGGCCCCAGACCTCAGACCCCGGGCCCCAGACCCCAGACCCCAGACCCCGGGCCCCAGACCCCGGGCCCCAGGCCCCAGACCCCAGGCCCCAGGCCCCAGACCCCAGGCCCCAGACCCCCAGACCTCCAGGCCCCAGACCCAGGCCCCAGGCCCCAGGCCCCAGACCCCAGGCCCCAGACCCCCAGACCCCCAAGCCCCAGGCCTGGGTCCTGGAGAGGGCACAGGTGGCTGCCCGGCCCCCTTCTCCTCCCAGCCATTTCCATAAACCAAATTACAGCGATCATCTCGGGAGATGGAGGCCCTGCCTGTCACCGATCCAGCCTGGGTGGCCCCCGCTTGCTCCTCACCCCGTCGCCATGGAAACGCTCAGTGTGGGCCTAGCAGACCCGAGCTGGGGCGCACCGGGTCCCCCTGCGTCCTCATGGCGACTGGCTGGCGGGCGCGGGGGGGGGGGGGGGGGCGGGCCGGGGAGGGCGCATGCGCAGGCTGGCAGGCTGGTGTGGCAGGGAGGGGAGGGCGCATGCGCAGGCGGGGTGCGCAGGCGCAGTTGTCTTCCCTCCTTTCCAGCCTGGTGGGGTGGAGGGGGTGCTGGATGCCAGAGCGCATGCGTGGTCTCTCTTTTCCAGTCTGCGAGCTGAGCAGGGCCGGGACCCCAGAGCTGCCACCAGCTCCAGGCGGGGCGGTGTTAATAAGATGCAAATGAGGGGAGGAGGGCGGGCCTCTGAGAAGGGAGGCCCAGCTAGCAGGAGCCCCAGACGTGACCCCCCCTCCCCCGCCCCCAGGACCTGATGTCTCCCTACTTGTAACTGCAAAACACAGGGACAAAACACACGCGTGGCCAAAGAAAGCAAGTCTTTCCCAGCTGGGAGGGGCGGCTCAGCCCATCCTCGCAGGCCTGAGGTTCAGGGTGTGCAGCCAGCTGGGGGGGGGTGTGGGGGGGTGGGGGGGTGGTAAGGTCCGTGACACCCTTATCTCCAAGGCGCCAGCCAAGGCCAGACGTAGAGCTGTCGGTTGGTAGAGTACGAACGAGCCTGTGAACGGAGGAAGAGTGAATGAACCTGGGGGCGCGTGCGTGCGTGTGTGCGTGCGTGCACAGGTGGATGCATTGGTGGTGCACGCGTTCATGAGTGAGTGTGTGAATGAGCGCGTGTCTTTGTGGAGGAGTGTGTGCAGGGGGGATGAGCGAGTCCCGCCCTGTGTCCCCGCACCGCGCCGCTGCCTGTCACACCTGGCAGAGGGGGCGGACAGAATGGCAACAGTGGGGCGGGGGGGGGGGGAGGCTTCAGCCACGCCCGATGACTCGGGAGAGCCAGAGGAAGGACTGGCAGGGCAGCACAGGGAAGCTGGGTGGAAGTCAGGAGACCCAGACTCCAGCCCCCACCCCCTCCCCCCCCACCCCCGTCCACGGTGTGACCGCGGCCCAGGTCCTGCCCCCTGCCCGCGCCTGCATTTCTCTGACCGCCACGCCCCCCCCGCCTCCGTGCTGGTGCGGGCCTGGCTGGCGGCCTGGGCCTGGCAGTGCCTGGGTCCCGGGTCGCCCCCCACCCCCCCCATCGCTCTGGGCATGGCTTCAAGCCCTAGGGCTTGACCCGTGCCCAGCACCTGTCTGGCAGCCTGGCACGGAGAGATCTGCCAGTCAGGACACCGCAGGGACCCGGGAAGGCAGCGGCCGTGACAGGTGGGGGCCGGCGTGGGGGGGGCAGGATGGGGGCGCAGGGCACCCCGGGCGCCGCCCGAGCTGCTGAGCCCTGGCGAAGGCTGCCAGTCGGTGTTGGCAGTTGCTTCTTTGGCTGCCTGCTGCCCCAGGCTAAGAAGCGAGGCGAGAGCCAGTGGGTGGGGGTGGGGAGGGCACCCCCCCCCGCCCCGCGGGCTCATGGGTGGGCGAGTCATTCTCGAGAGCCCTCAGCTCTGGATTCCACGCCTGACCTTGGCACTGACCTTGGCACTGAAAGCTCCAGGTTGTCGAAGGTGCCGGCGGGGGAGGGAGGCTCGGGAATGCAAAGGACGTGACGAGAGCCAGCTGCGGGGCGCCGGCGGCTGGGGCCTGGCGTCCCGGCTCCTCGGGAGGCTGAGATCTGAGGGGGGGGGGCGAGGACGGCCCGGGCGGGACGGGCCGTGAGGCCCTTGCCCCCAGGGAACCACGGGAGAGCCCGAAGTGGAGCCGCGGCTCAGGTGGCAGAGCGCCGGCCTTGAGCGCGAAGCTCAAGGTCCTGACACCACACGCGACGCACAGTCAGCCCGGAGGTCTCCCCCAGTGGGGGGGGCCAAGGGGGCCCAGGCCCGGGGGGTGCGGCGGTTCCAGCCCGGCCCGAGCTGCAGAGAGAGGGGGACAGGTGAAGACCGGGTCCCCATCCAGCCCCACAACTGGGGAACAGCCTGGGGGGGAGAGTGGGGGCCCCCCCCGCCCTAGGGCCCCAATCCTGTGACCTAATTTCCTGCCCCGAGGGGGCCAGGCTCACAGGGGAGGGGGGGAGCGGCCCCCCTCACCCCCTTTGAGGACGCTGGCCATTGCGTGGCTGGGGGCCCCCCGGAGTGTGGTAAGCGATCAGCAATTAGCAATGGCTCATTGGGCTCCAATTAATAGATGAAACCCGGGATGAGGGCCGAGGCTTCGGGAGGAGAGACAGCCCGGCGCCCAGGCCTCCCGTGGTGGAGGAGGAGGCTCAGAACCCACGGACCAGCCCGGGGGGGGGGCCCAGCCAGCTCTCTAGGGCTGGAGGAGGCGGCGTGGGCCGCTGCCACCCACTGTAGCTAGCAAAGGAGGAGAGGGATAAGAGGGGGTCCTCCACTTTCCGGGGCCCTGGGCACAAGTTCTTGCCCACATTCCCAGTGCTGGGCCAAAGCCAGAGGCAGGAAGCCCTTCCCTCCTACACCCCCCCCCCCCCACAAGTCCGGCTGGCTTCAGGTAGAACTGAAAAACCCAGAGTACAGGCGGAAAGTCATTCAGGGGGGCCCACAAGACAGCCCCCTCCAAATGATGACCTCCTATCGGCCAGCCTATCCAGCTTTCCAAGTTCTGTCCCCCGTGGGCAATGGTGGCCTTTTTTATCTCTGTGAGCCCGACCTCTTCCAGAACCTTCCAGAACCCTCCAGGTCCAGCTAAGCTCAGAAGCAAAGGAACAACAGAGTCCATGTCCACTCTATTCAAATGACTCCAGGTCCCTGTTGTTGGGGGATCAGAGAGAGAGGACGTGGGACTGTACATGGTACCTTCTGGAAAAGAGGGCGCCTACAGCCTGAGGGCCGGGCTCCCACTGGGGCTCCGAGGCTGGTGTAGGGGATCTTGACGGGAAAACTGTCCGACTGGGGGGAACAGACTCGCAGAGAGCGATCCAGACGCCCTGGCCACGCGGCCTCGTTCTCCGTCTCTGTCTCGGCTTCCCAGGGCTGGCGGACGGCCCCAGGGGACCAGGACACAAGGTCACAAGCCCACGACCTGTCCCCCCGAAGGTCCCCCGGCCCACCCGAGTCCATCGGCCCAGGGGCTTCTGGGAAACTCCCCCGGGGTCCCCCTCGGCCTCCAGGGAGCCTGCCGGGACTCCAGCGGGCAGCTCAGACCTGAATGCGGGGTTCCTCCGCGCCCCCCTCCACCCCCTGGGGGTCCCCTCCATTCCCTGGCTGAGGATACGGAACGAAGAAGGGGGGGCGACGGGAAGGGGAGCCGAGCGCTGCCCCCCCCCCCCCCCCCGGCTCCCACTCTGTTCCGGGAGAAATCTAAGCCTCCCTGTCGAGTTTCCAGATCTCCATGGAGGCCCAGAGGAGCCAGCGGTGCCAGGAAAAGCCATTACCACCCCCCCCACCGCCGCCCCTCCGGCTCCCCCCACCCGCTAAAAGCCTCAGCTCCCTCCTGGGGCCACCGCCCCCCCCCAGCACTACCCCTATTCACATACCTGGCCCACGACCTCTGGGTAGGGGTGGAGGACTGGCGGGGATCAGAGGTTAACTCTTTGTGGGCCTGAGAGGTCAGCCTGGGCCTCGGCCTGTCCGCCTACTCTCCTTATTAGTAGTATTAATTATTATGACTGGATTACGATTGTTGTCCCCGAGCTCTTCCGCTCAAGGCCGGCGCTCTACCACTTGGGCCGCAGCGCCGCTTCCCGTTTTCCGCTGGTTCATCGGCGGTGAGAGTCTCGAACTGTGATCCTCCCATCTCAGCCTCTTAGGTAGCTAGGAAGACAAGCGTGAACCACCAGGGCCCCCCGGGGTCTTCCGTTTGTTTGTTTTTGACCAGTGGCCCCCCTCTCTCCCTCCCCAGAAAAACCACCCAGAGGAAGCAGAAAGCCAGAGCCCCCGCGCCATGACCTCCGTGGCCCCGGAGCCCACCAGGGCCCCGACGTGGGGGGAGACGGTGGAGGTGGAGCTGGCCGCCGAGGAGGCAGGACACAAGGGTGAGGCCCGGAGGGAGGGAGGGAGGGAGGGAGGGCGGGAGGGAGGGGCGGCCCTGCCAGGCAGATGGGTGGGGGCTGGGAGGACCCCCTTTCAACCCAGCTGGAGGCCACCTGATTGCCTCCCCCAGACTCCGTTAAAAGCACTTAGAACAATCATAATACCTTCACGCCTCATCTCCCCAGCCGGCTGGAAAACGAATCGTTCCACATAAATGAACCCCCCCCCCCCCCGCATCACGCCGGCCCCTGTGTTTTTACGACCGTGCTGGCCACGTTCACGGTGGTTATTACCGGGCTTGCTACGTTCACGGTGGTTATTATTACCGCCGCCTCTCACCGAAATAGCGAATTTTGATTTCTGCCTGGCTGAAACAATCTCTGGTACAGAAGCCCAGCCCAAGCTCGGGTTCCCTCCATCACAGAGCCCAGGACTCAGCCGCGCCTCTTCTCACTGGACATCTCGGGTTCTAGCTGCTTCTCTTTGAGTCTGGCTATTTCTAGTAGCAGAGTTTGAACTCAGGCCCCCCCCCCCTTGGCTTGTTAGGAGCTCTCTATCTCTGAACCAAGCCTCCAGCTCTGAGTTTTGTTGTTGTTGCTGTTTGTTTGTTTGTTTTTTGGGGGGGGACACATACCGAGACTGAATTCAAGACCTGGGTTCTGTCCTGTAGCTTTTTTTTTTTGTTTTTGCTCAAGGCTAGCGCTCTACCACTTGAGCCACACCTCCACGTCTGGCTTTTGGGCTTGTTTGTTGGAGATGAGAGTCTCACAGGCTCTCCTGCCTGAGCTGGCTTAGAACCTCCATCCTCAGGCTGATCTCAGCCCCCCGAGTAGCCAGGATGACAGGCGTGAGCCACCGGTGCCAGCTCTCGTTTCCCTTCCGGAACTTCCGTTGGGAGTGTTCCTCGGGCACTTGGCGGAGAGCGAAGAGCCGGTTGCCAGGGCCCGGGCGGGAGAAGGGGCCTGGGGTACGGAGCCCAGACCCAGGTCAAGCCGGGGGAACTTCGTTCTGTCTCCTAAGTGAATGACAGTAAGAAAACGGCTGGAGAAGCTGCGGGAGAGACGGGAAAACGGACGCAGGGTCTCGAGCGGGCGGCGTGCGCGTGCTTGGGTGGGGGTGGGGGTCTGTGCACGCCCGCACACCGGCTGGTGTGTGTGTGTGTGTGTGCATGCACACACTTGTGAATGGGACCTGGGCAGGTCTGACCACAGGAGGGACAGGAAGGTGAGGAGGCCACCCTCAGTGAGACCAGCCGCACAGCCGGCGTTCCATCCGGTTGCTGCGGCATGTGTGTGGCGGGGGAGGGGCGCGGGGGGAGGGGGAGGGGGAGGGGGGACGAGGATGTGTTAATGGAAAGCACAGGGGCGTCTCGGCCTTGGGTCAGGGCCAGAGCGGGCAGGCAGCAGCAGAAATGGCGTGTCGGCCACACACGAGGGAGCAATGGCGGGGGGGGGGGGGGGCCGGAAGGGCACAGTGCCCGGGCTGGGAGCTGATGAAGCGTGCTTGTGGTCTGCCAACAGCCGCGGGAAAAGACACCTCCCCCCCACCCACACCCACCCCACCCCCAACCCCCCGGCCCCACATCACAGCTCCCCGCCACCTGCAGCCGCTCCTTGCTAGGAGTGGGGACCACTGGGCTCTAATGGCAACAAATGCTTGCTCTGCGTGGAAGTGGGGGTGGGGTCAACACAGCGCAGCTGGGAGTGGACGGAGAGGCCGGCCTCCGCCCCTTCCCCCGTTCCTGGAGGAGGGCGGGGGTGGAGAAGGGCTGAGGGGGACGTGAATGACAGGTATGGAGCCGGGTGGGAGGAAGGACGTGTCAGCACCGTGGACAGCTGCCAGACCCCGCGGCCTCCCGCTGCTGCTGCCCGGTGACTGGAATGCGTTGCACAGACTCGGATGGGTCCTTTGGAAGGGGCCGGGAAGAAGGGAGTGTTGGGGTGTGCACGCCCACAGGTCTTGGGGCTCGAACTCAGAGCCCAGGCGCTGTCCCTGAGCTTTTTCTGATGAAAGCTGGTGCTCTGCCACTTGAGCCGCAGCTCTACTTGGGGCTTTTTTCTTTTCTTTTTTTGCTGGCTAATTGGAGATAGGTTTTAGGGGCTTTTCTGCCCAGGATTGACGTTGCACTGTGCCTCTCAGAGCTCATCCTCCTGCGTCGCTGGGATGACAGGCGGAGCACAGCCCGGTCTCCCCTTTTTCTGCCTGTAGATCTGGTCGTCAAGGTGGTGGACAACCAGAAGAAGGAGGAGCTGGTGTCCTACGAGATCCCCCTCAAGTACCTGCGCATCTTCCACCCCTACCACTTTGAGCTGGTGAAGGTGAGTCAGCCCGCGGGCCCTGGGCCCTGGGGGTGAGGCGTGCCGACCCCAGGGAAACAGGAATATCTCCTGACAGCAGAGCTGAGGCGGCGTCCAGCCAGGCCTGCAGCAGGCGGGGTCTTTCCACGCTGCGTCCTCATGGCAGCTTGACAGAGGACGGCCTAGGGGACCCAGAGGTGTGGCAGGCAAAGGCACTGTGGGAATGTGCCTGCAAGGCACTGTGGGAATGTAACTGCAGGGCACTGTGGGAGCACACCTGCAAGGCACTGTGGGAATCTAACTGCAGGGCACTGTGGGAGCACACCTGCAAGGCACTGTGGGAATGTAACTGCAGGGCACTGTGGGAACACACCTGCAAGGCACTGTGGGAATGTAACTGCAGGGCACTGTGGGAACATGCCTGCCAGGTACTGTGGGAACACACCTACAAGGCACTGTGGGAATGCACCTGCTAGGCACTGTGGGAATGGACCTACAGGGCACTGTGGGAATGTACCTGCAAGGCATTTCTGGGAACACACCTGCAGGGCACTGTGGGAATGTACCTGCAAGGCACTGTGGGAACATACCTGCAAGGCACTGTGGGAATGTACCTGCAAGGCATTCTGGGAACACACCTGCAAGGCACTGTGGGAATGTACCTACAAGGCACTGTGGGAACATACCTGCAAGGCATTCTGGGAACACACCTGAAAGGCACTGTGGGAATGTACCTGCAAGGCACTGTAAGAATGTACCTGCAGGGCACTGTGGGAATGTACCTGCAAGGCATTCTGGGAACACACCTGCAAGGCACTGTGGGAATGTGCCTGCAAGGCACTGTGGGAATGTACCTGCAAGGCACTGTAAGAATGTACCTGCAGGGCACTGTGGGAATGTACCTGCAAGGCATTCTGGGAACACACCTGCAAGGCACTGTGGGAATGTGCCTGCAAGGCACTGTGGGAACACACCTGCAAGGCATTATGGGAACACACCTGCAAGGCACTGTGGGAACGTACCTGCAAGGTACTGTGAGAATGTAACTGCAAGGCATTGTGGGAAAGTGCCTTGCAAGGTCTCATGGAGATGTACCTGCAAGGTACTGTGGGAATGTAACTGCAAGGCACTGTGGGAAAGTGCCTGCAAGGTCTCATGGAGATGTACCTACAAGGCACTGTGGGAACGTACCTGCTAGGCACTGTGGGAAGGTGCCTGCAAAGCATTGTGGGAACATACCTGCAAGACATTGTGGGGACACGCCTACAAGGCATTGTGGGAACACACCCTTCCCAGAATGCAGCTGGCCACTGGCCTGATGTGCAAACGCTCCCTGTCCCCTGCCGGGGCCAGTGGCTAAACACGAGGACCATCTGCCGTCGCTTGCTCGGGTTTTAACTAAGCACCTGCTACGTGCTAGGCGTTGGGCCACAGATGAGCAGAGTCATCATTGTCCCCACGCCCCGCCGTGCGTCCTCCAGACCCCGAGAGTGGCTGGGAGGAGGAGGAGCCACGGGGCCAGCCGGGTCTTGGTGGCTCGCGCCCGTCATCCCAGCTCCTCGGGAGGCTGAGACCTGAGGATCGCAGTTCAAAGCCAGCCCCGGGCGGGGGAGTCCATGAGACTCTATTCTTATATGCAGTGAACCAGCAAAAAAGCCCAAAGTGGAGCTGTGGCTCAATGCAGAGCGCTGGACTTGAACACATAAGCTCGGGGACAGTGCCCAGGCCCTGAACTTAAGCCCCAGTCCTGGCATGCACACACACACACACACACACACACACACACACCCCCAAGGGGGTGAGACCGTCTGGGTTCCTGCCTCGGGCCCGCCACACAGCACACAGAACTCCACTTAACCTGGGGTCCCCCAAGGGAAGCCCCATCCCGAGGCCTCTGGAGGCTCAGGAGGGACCCCCTGGACACGCGGCCATGGCTCCGGAGACATGACCCGGGAGAGCGGCGGGCAGGGCCCTTCGGAGGGTGATGAAATATTCAGATGGAAAAGCAAAGATTTATTCTATTGATCTCAGAAGGGCTCGAGGGGACCATGAGCCTTAATGAGCGGCGGCCGGGCCCCCGCGGAGCAATGCCGCGCGATCGGCCGTGGAGGGCTGGATTTATGGCCCGACGGCCCCTGGACTCTGTCTTTCCTGCGCGTCTTCTTTCCTGGCCCGGCCTCCAGCCCTCTCAGTCTGGGAAGAGCAACGGAGACGCTGACAGGACGCGCCTCTACGCCACCGTGGTGCGGAAGAGCAGCTTTCTTCCTCGCTACATCGGCTCTGACCACACGGCCCTGGAGGTAGCCGCCGGGCCCCGGGGGCCTCTGGGGTGGGTGGGCAGGTGATCTGGGGAGGGGCCTAACTCTGAACCAGACCCCAGACCCCCCCCCTACCCTCAGACACCTCCGTCTGTGTGAGCAACGGGGAGAAGGATCAAGGGTGGAAAACCCAGCGGGGTGCTGTGGCTCACGCCTGTAATCCCGGCTCCTCTGGAAGGCTGAGGTCTGGGGGTGGAGCTTCAAATGTAGCCCAGGCGGGAGAGCTTGGAAGACGCTTGCATCCGGTTAACCAGCCGGAAGTAAAAGGCTGCAGCCGGGTTGGGGGGGCTGCCTGTGGTTCAGGTGGTAGAACATCAGCCTCGGGCCCAAAAGAAAGGTAAGGCGACGGCCCACGAGCCCTGAGTTCAAGCCCCACAACTGACCAGAAGGAAAAAGAAGTACGTTAGAAGTAGCAGTGCTGAGGAGAGGCAGCGGTTGGCTGCTTTCGTGGCAAAGACCAAAGGCTGCCTGGAGCCGAAGCGCCGGCCTTGATGCCGCCAGGAGTCCTGGGGAACGGGGAATCTAGAGCGGGATCAGCACATGCAAAGGCCCTGAGGCCTGGGAGGCTAAGAGGAAGAAGGAGGGAGGTGGGGATTGTGAGGCTGGGGCAGGGCTGGGTGTGGCCTTGGGAGAGGCGGCCTGCCGTGGGGGGGGGGGGCAGGGAGGACCGGACACATGAGTGGGGGGGCAGGGAGGACTGGACACATGAGTGGGGGGGCAGGGAGGACCGGACACATGAGATGGTTTCTTTTCTAGGTCTTTCTCCAGGGCGTCAATGAGCCTCTCGCCAACAAACCCTGGCCCGCTGGTGGCGGTCGCCCGCGTGGTGCCCAACTACAATGAGTTCAAGTGAGTGGCAGCGCGGTTCCGGGAGCTCTGGAACCTTCCCTCACGGGCTTCCACTGCATGGGGGGGCCCTAGCGGGAGTGGACCCCCCAAAAGATGCAGCAGGGATCCCCCTCCCGACGAGAGCAGAGGGGGAAGCCCGCCTGCCCCCAGCCAGGCGCACTGGGGTGAGGACCAGGGAGCCCGCCCCCCCCTCACGCCCCCCCACTCCCTCCCCCACAGCCCCCACGAGCCTGCACACACACACACACACGTGTGCACACCGGGGCACTGTGAGCAGACACGCACACAGAGACCCAACACAAAACACACCTGTGGCCGTGCAAACACATGCATGTGCGCACGAGACACGCACATCCACACACAGACACACGCACGTGTGCACAAGACATGCACATTCACAGACACACACACACGTGCACAGCATGCACAGACACACACACGCATGTGTGCACAAGACACGCACATCCACACACAGACACACGCACGTTGTGCACAAGACATGCACATTCATAGACACACGCACACGTGCACAGCATGCACAGACACACACAGACACACGCACACGTGCACAGCATGCACACACAGACACACGCACGTGTGCACAAGACACGCACATCCACACACAGACACACGCACGTGTGCACAAGACATGCACATTCACAGACACACGCACACATGCACAGCAGGCACACACAGACACACGCACGTGTGCACGAGACACGCACATCCACACACAGACACACGCGCACGTGCACGGCATGCACACCCATGCGCAGGCACGGGACACATCCAGACACACACTCGCACACTTGCACACTGTGCACACACACGCAGACACACCCCGACATGCACAGGAATCCATCCGTGAACACCCCCGCGTAGTCACACGTGTGCCCAAACACACACAACGTCTCCCCGGCCACCATGAGCCCCCGAGAAGCCGGGGGCCGGGACGGCGGCCACGCCCAGCCCCCTCCCCCTCCCCCTCCCCCCTCCCCCCGCAGGCGGGAGCGCCCACGCGCGTCTCCTCCCCCTCCAGGACCAGCCAGGCGAGCCGCGACGGCACCTCCGCCTCCACGGGGGTCCCCCGTCACCTCCCTCTCCTTCCCCATCTCCTCCGTGATGGCCTTCGACGTGCCTCGGGCCAGCCAGCACGGGTGCCCCCAGGTACGACGGCCCCCCTCCCCCCGCCCCCCCCCGTGCCCCCTCCCCCCCGCCAGCCCCTCGGTGGGCCCCTCCCCCTCCGAGCCTTGCCTGCTCCCGGGGTGCTCCTGTGAAGAGGGGGGTCCCCCCACACACACACGGAAAGACCAAGCGCCAACACCCTTGAGATCCTACGCCCTCGAGTCACAGCCGGGCCCTGCGGCCCACGCCTGCCATCCCGGCTGCTCGGGGGTCCGAGGATCCAAGTTCAAAGCCAGCCTGGGCCGGAGAGTCTGGGACACTCTGATCTCCGGTGAATGCCCCCCCCCACCCCGCCACACACAAAAGCTGGAAGTGGAGCTGTGGTTCAAGCGGTAGAGCGCCAGCCTTGAATGGCGGCGGAGGGGGGGGTGCTGGAGAGGGTGTCCAGATCCTGAGGTGCAGAGACACAGCAGGGTGAGTCCCCCCCACACCCCGGGGAGGGCCCCCCACTTCCCTGGGCGCTTGTCCTGCGCAAGGGTCATCTCGGAAGTCCCTCTTGCGGTCTGCCCGCCGAGGTGCACATCTGACGGGGAGAAACTAGGACGCGCCACCCCCGTGGAGCACCCAGCCTCTCCCTGCAGGGCGGAGATCCTCCAGGAAAGCTCCGGAGGCCGCCCGGGGACCGGAGCTCCAAACCCAAACCAATCCCGGCCTTGATTTCCCCAGGGTCCTCTCCGTGGCTCTGCATTTGCCCAGGAAATTATAAACCAATCAGCGGCTCTCCCGAGGGAGGGGAGGGGGCGGCCTGCGTTAATGAGGGAGCCCCTCCCCCTCCCCTCCCTTCTCCAGCTCCCCCCCCATGCCGCCCCCATTGGGACACACCAGGACCCTTGATGCAGGTCACAGGCACGCTTGCACCTGGGCAGGGGCGGGGCGGGGGGGGCGGGGGGGCAGGGGGGCGGTGGGGCGGGGGGGGCGGGGGGGCAGGGGGGCGGTGGGGGGGAGCAGGCTGGCCCAGGACCAGCAGGAAAGGCAGACACTGAAATGGAGGAGCCCTCTCTCCCCAGCACTGGACTCAGGGACCCCCCCCCCCCCCGCGGGATGGGGCTGGATAAAGGTCATGCAACAGGACCGAGTCAGGCCTGAGGCCCAGGGGTCCTAACTCATGGGGGTCCCCACCAGGCCCACCCCAGGACAGCCTGGCCCGTCCCAGCGGGGCCCAGAGGAGAGGCGGGGGAGGGGGGGGGGCGTGCCTCAGTGAAGATGGCAGCTGAAGGGGGATCCTGCTCTCTAATCCCACAGCCCGCCATGTTCCCTCCCGTCGCATCTGCAGCCCCCGCCCCCACCCCAGGCCGCCACTTCAGCCTCTGGAACCTTCCACCGGGTGCCTGGCGGCAGGCTGCAGGCTATCTGACCTGATGTCCTCCAGGGGTGCGCTCCACACCCCAGGGCAGCCCCCCCTCCTCCATTCTAGGGGTGAGGGGCTCTCTCCTGGGGGGGGGCGTCTGCTCTGGGCAGCCCCTCGGGGAAGCCCCTGGCCCTGGCCCGGCACGGTCCCCCCCGCCTTGCTGCTCTGTGGACTCTATTAAAGCTCTGGGAGCGTCGGGGTGAACATCCACTGCAGGAACTCCATCCTCTAGGATGGAGGGTAGACATGGTGAGGGACCGGCGTGGGCCTCCCCGAGGTCTCCCCCCCTCCCCCCACCCCCGGGTCTGGATAGCCGCCCTCAGGCGCCAGGGGAAGGAGGTAGCTCTGGAAGGGCAGTGGTTTGGGGCGCCCTGCCCAGCTCCACAGAAGCTGGCACTTCTAGAAGGAGTGACACACACACACACACGCACACACACACGCACCATCCGTGCCCTGCACGTAGCACGCCCGGCTCCCCGGGGACAGGGCTGACGCCGCCGGGCCCTGGGCAGCCCAGGAGGACCGGGGGTGTACACATGAGTGTGTCAGGCTTCGGTCTCCACCCCCCCCGACTGTCCTCCTCGCAGTCCCCCCCCCTCGCCGTCCCTCCCCCCACACCCCGGAGGCGGCAGGACCGACGGTCGGACTCGATGGGGCAGCGATGCTCCCATCGTCCCCCTCAATGTGTGTGTGCGCGCGCATGTCTTGGACTTGAACTCGGGGCCGAGGCGCCGTCCCGTAGCTTACTCGGCTCGCTGCTGGTTCCTGGGCGACGCGCGTCTCCCCGACTGCCCCGCCCGCCCTGGCCTCCACCTCCGTCCTCGACTCAGCCTGTGGCCGGGGGACAGGCGGGCGCGGCCGGGGCGGCCTGCCATCCGCAGGGCCCTGCCGTCGTGTGGACTCGGGGCCTGCTCACCGGCGCCCCCCCTTCTCCCGCAGCTGTCCCGGCCCGGGGGGCCCCCGGCGCAGCCCGTGTGGAACCAGTCCTTCCTCTTCCCCGGCCGCGACGGGGCCACCAGCTTCTCGGAGGACGCGGCGCTGGTGCTCGAGTACCACAGCTCCGCCTCCCGTGCGTGGGGCGCGGGGCGGGGGGGGCGGGGCGGGGCTCCCGGGGTGGGGGGGGCGGCGGGCGGAGGCGGCAAGGGGGACCGCGGGCGGCCTGTCCACGGGGCCCGCGCGCACCCCGGCCTCACCAGGCTTCGTATACCCCTAGGGAGGGAGGGGCGGAGCCCTCCTAGCTCCCAGGGTGCACTGCAGCAAGGGGGGGGCTCACAGCTCCCAGGGTGCACTGTGCTAAAGGGAGGGATCTTCACAGCTCCCAGGATGCACTGCGGTACAGGGAGGGACCCATCACAGCTCCCAGGGTGCACTGCAGCAGGGGGTGGGCCTCACAGCTCCCAGGGTGCACTGCAGTGGGGGGTGGGCCTCACAGTTCCCAGGGTGCACCGCAGCGGGGGGCGGGCCTCACAGTTCCCAGGGTGCACTGCAGGGGGGGGCTCACAGTTCCCAGGGTGCACTGCAGGGGCGGGCCTCACGGTTCCCAGGATGCACTGCAGGGTGGGGTGGTCCTCACAGTTCCCAGGGTGCACTGCAGGGGTGGGCCTCACAGTTCCCAGGGTGCACTGCAGCGGGGGAGGTGGACCTCAGAGTTCCCAGGGTGCACCGCAGCGGGGGGGGTGGGCCTCAGAGTTCCCAGGGTGCACCGCAGCGGGGGGGGTGGGCCTCAGAGTTCCCAGGGTGCACCGCAGCGGGGGGTGGGCCTCAGAGTTCCCAGGGTGCACCACAGCGGGGGGCGGGCCTCGCGGTTCCCAGGGTGCACCGCAGCGGGGGGGCGGGCCTCGCGGTTCCCAGGGTGCACTGCAGCACCTTGGAGATAGAGAGTCTCTCAGCTTCCCTGCCCGGGCTGGCTTTGAACCTCGGTCCTCCGATCTCGGCCTCCGAGGGGCTGGGACATCTAACCAGGGCTGGCTTGAGTTCCCAAAGCCCCGAAGACGGGCGGGGGGTGGGGGGGGCAGGGCTAAGGAGCAGGGGGCGGGGGGCCGGGTGCCACCCCGGTTCGCTCTCCCCCACCCCCCCCAGTGAAGGGCAGCGCGCCCACGGCCCTCGGCCCGACCCTGGGCGTCTCGGTGCTGCCGCTGAAGAGCCGCCTGTACCGCAAGATGCTGACCGGGAGAGGCCCGAGCGGGCTGCACGTGGAGCGGCTCCCGGTCACCGTGAGTCCCTCCCCCAGCCTCCCTCCCTCTCCACCTTGGTGGGGGGTGGGGGTGGGGAGCCCTGACAACCCCTTCCCCTTCCAGGACACCCACCTGAAAACCATCTGCGGCGAAGCCCCCACCGTGGACTTATCCTTCCAGCTGATCTCCTCCGAGGTAAGGCTTCAGGTCAGGCTTGCTCAAGGTGACCCGAGAACCTTCACTTCGGACCCTGGGGCAGGGGGCTCCGGGAAGGAGGGGGAGGCCCCCCCCCCCCCCCCGCTGCTTAGGGCGGAAATGTCTGCTCCAGGAAGCAGAGAGAACACCGAGATTAGGGAGAGAGGACGGAGGGCAGAGAATCTTCTAGACTGGGGCCTTCCGTGGTGGTAGGGGGGTGGGGGCCAGGGTTCTGGATTGTCAGCGTGAGGCGGGGCTACCCCATCTCAGCAAAGACAAGGCCTGTCACCCCGGCTCCTCAGGAAGAGGAGCGCTGCCAGACAGACAGAGACAGAAAGACCACGGCCGGGACTCTGAGGTGGCGTGCGCCGCCGCAGGCTTGGTCTCCGTGGGAGGTGCTGGGCTCAGTGCTTCCTGGCTGGAGGGCGGGAAGCTTGGCGCGGTGCGCACACGCGCGTGCGTGCTCACGCGGGTGTCACCGGACGGGCGGCTCGGCCCCTGCCCGGCCGGGGCTTCTGCGCGCGCGTCGGCTGGAGTTGGTGGCGCGGCTCCTCCTGCCTGGGGTTTGAACTCGGGGCCGGGCGCCGTCCTGAGCTTCGTCACTCGGGGCTGGCTCCGCTTGTGATTTCTCTTTTTCGTGCTGGTTCGTTGGGAGATGGAGAGTCCCGTGGGGAGGACGGGGGCCCCCCAACCCCCCGGGAAAACCAGAAAACCAGGCGCCTTCCTGGGGTTTGCCCCGGAGTGGTGAATTTGAGGCGATGGGGTGTTAAGAGTCGGGGGGGGGGGGTGACCGCCTTCCATCCGTCCCAAGCCCCCCTGGAGGGTGGGAGAAGCAGCCCCTGAGCCCCCCACTCTGAGGGGACCCCAGATCTGGGCTCCCCACCTTCCTCCTCCCCTCCAAGGGGGGTTCGGGGTTTGGGGTTCTTCCTGTGGCTGACCTCAGCTGCTGATGAAGCATGCTGTGTCCATCGCGGGCCCTGGACGGGCGCCGGGGGATGGGGACACCCCCCCCCGCGGAGCCCCCAGCCCACCGCTCCGAGCCCTCCGCGCCCCACGGCCGCTCCGCCGCCCCCCCTCCTCCCCGGGGACCCCCAGACGCCCCCCGGGCCCTAGAGAGGCCCACCCCGGGATGGCCGTCCAGCAGCCGGGGCACGAAAGCCGGGGAGACGCGGCGCAGAGCCGGGGCCGAGAGCCGGGACTCGGGGGGGGGGCAGCGCACCGGCCTTGGGCGGCGCCCAGGCCCCGAGTTCAAGCCCCGCGGCCGACAACACACAAACAACCACAGAAACCTTCACCGCCCCGCCCGGGCCCACAGGTTGCTTCTGGATTCCAGGAAATGGAGGCACGGCCTCGCCCGGCAACGGCACTGGGCCGCTCCTCTGGGGGGACGGGACGGCCCTGAACCCCCCCACCCCCCCACCCCCCGAGACCGAGACAGAAATCCCGCCGTAAACGCGGCGTGCGGACGCTCGGCCCCGCGGCTTGGGCGGCCGGTGGGGGGGGGAGGGGAGGGAGGGCTGGGGGTGGGGGACCGGCCGAGTGATCGGAACCCAGCAGGCCAGGAGGCCCCGGGACCCGACGAGGCGGAGGCGGAGGCGGAGGCGGAGGCGGAGGCGGAGGCGGATGGCGGAGGCGGATGGCAGAGCCGCCGTCCGTCCCGGGCCTCCCGACCTCTCTTTATCAGGGAGAAAATTGTGTCAGGCCTCGGGAATTACTAGCGATGGGAAGCAGATTTGCAGGACTCACTTTGTTAGATGCCTAATGAGTGAGATACGGAGCAGAGCCCGAAGCCGAGGGGGGGGGGCGGGGGGGGGCTGGAGGAGGGGGCGGGGGGGGGGGGGACACAAACGTCTTTGTTAAACAGAATTTGTCAGTTTCCGCTCACGACTCCCCGGGGAGGGGTCCGGGCCGGCTAATTGAATTAAGAGCCTGGGCTGGAGGCTGGGAGGGCGGGGGGCGGGCGGGGGGCGGGCGGGGGGGGGGGCGGCGGGAGGGCGGGGGTGGGGGCAGGCGGCCGGCCGCTCCTTGCCTCAGCACCAAGGACAGCGGCCTCGGGCCAGCCCGCCCTCCCGAGCGTCGAGGCCAGGGCAGGCAGGCTGGCTGGGGGCGGGGGCGGGGGGGGGAGGAGGGGGGCTGTTGCATTTTGCATGATGAGGGGGGCTGCAGCGGGGTAAGGGGGGGCGGGCGAGCAAGTGGGGAGGGGCGGGGGGGGAGGGGAGGGAGGAAGCGATGATCTCAAAAGCCACGCGCTTGGAACGCTATTGGCCCCGACCTGTCTCCAAAGAGACCCCGGCTGGGCTGGGCTGGGCTGGGCGGGCGGGGAGGGGGGAGAGGGAGGGGGAGGGAGGAGGGGGGGCCGCCACCGCCGCCACACAAAGGCACTTGTGGGTCTGGGCAGGTTCGTGGCTGTGCATGGCGCTGGAGCGTTCAAAATCCACCTCCGGCCATGGCCTAATGAAGCGGGGTGGCCTGGGCCACTTGGCAGCCGGCTAGGAAAGCAAGCAGGCTCCAGGTGGGGGGCCCTCCCTCCCCCCTCCTCCCCTCCCCGTCCCTCCCCCTCCCCTCCCCCTCCTCCAGGCAGGCCTCCGCCCTCCAGAGGCTGCTGGGTGGGACTCGGTGGCGGTCCGTCTTGGGGATGGGGCGAGGTGACTCGTATCTGGTAAATATCAGAATCTCCCCGAATCAGAATCCGGGGTGGGCTGGGCTCCGCTCTGCCGCGGCGGGGACCAGGGCCCTGATCGCATTACCTCCGCTTCCTCCCCTAACCGGATTAGACGGCAGTCTATGAAATCCAGGGCAGGGGACTGGCTTTCCGCCTGGCAAATGAGGAGACGTGTCGTGACGTGACCCGAGTTAGCCTCTCGCCCCAGAGCCCCCGGCCACCTGGCCAGGGGGAAGGTGGTCTTTTCCCCATTCCTCCACCCATCCACCTGTCCCGTCTGTCTGTTGGTCCATCCATCCATCCATCTGTCCATCCAGTCTTCCATCCATCCTTCCATCCATCTCTTCATCTGCCCATCTATCCTTCAATGCATTTGTCCATTTATCCATCCATTGGTCCATTCATCCATCCATCTGCCTGTCAGTCTGCCTGTCTGTCCATCCATCCTTCCACTTACCCATCTGTCCCTCTCTCCATCCATCTTTCCTCCACTCATCCATCCGTCCGTCAGTCCCTTTGTCAGCCCATGGGTCCCACATCCATCCATCCATTCATCCACTATGCACTTGGTATCAGTCCTTCTGGAGCCAATCAGAGACAGAGTTAGGCAGAGGTTTGTGGTCCCAGGTCCAGAGCCCCAAGTTCAAGACCAACCAACCACCACAGGAAAAAAAGAAAACATGTTATAGTGACTTCTCCGCAGCAGGAATGGCAGACGTATCTCTCTAAACCTAAGGAACTTACGGTTTTATCAGAAGCACAGACAGCCAAACTGCGAGGCTGGGGGCGGGGGGGAGGGAAGAGGGGGGAATGGTTTGCGGACAACAGTTGTTGGCAAGTGTGGGCGTGGGTGGCCGCGTGTCCTGGGGGAGGGCTAGAATGGAGTCAGGACTTAGAGGCGCAGCAATGAGAATGGAAGTGAGGAACTGAGGGGGAGGGGGAGGGGGAGGAGGAGGAGGAGGAGGAGGAGGAGGAGGAGGAGGAGGAGGAGGGACACAGAAGGAGAAAGGCATCCATCAGAGGTGCAGAGGTGAGAATGGAAGTGAGGGACTGAGGAGGGGGAGGAGGGGGAGGGAGGAGGAGGAGGAGGAGGGACACAGAAGGAGAAAGGCGTCGCTGGGGTGATGGGAGCAGCTGTGGGGGGGGTGCCCCAGAGCCGGGGACGGGTGGCAAGCAGGCCGCGGAGGGAGGCCCGGAGGCTCGCGGGGAAAGGCCCGGTCTCCAGACTCCGCGTCTTCCCCCAGAGGCCAGAAACCTTCCTGACGCCGACCGTGGCCAAGCACCTGCCCATCCTGGACCCGAAGATCCTGGATGAGAAGCTCGGCTCCATCCGCGAGTCCTGGTCCAAGGCCGCGGCCAACGCCGCCCTCGCGTCGCCCGTCCAGGGGGTCGGAGGAGGAGCCCCAGGTGCTGGAGCTGTCCCACGAGGCGGTGAGCAGACACCGGCGGGGGCGGGGGGCGGCGGGGGGGGGGAGCCCCGAGGCCACGCACCCGCTGCGGACTCCTCCGCTTCATCATCGCTGGCATGGAGCCCTGTGGCAGCGGGTGTGTGTGTGTGTGTGGTGTGTGTGTGCGCACGCCTGTGTGTGTGTGTAGCGTACTGATAGTAGGGCTTGAACTTGGGGCCTGGGTGCCGCCCCCCGTCTTCTCCCACTCCAGGCTGGGGTTCTGCCCCTCGAGCCGCGCCCCCCACTTTGTAGTCCATCGGTGGTAGAGTCACGGGAGTTGCCCCGCCCGGGCTGTGGTTTCCAGCCGTGATTTTTCAGATCTCAGCTTCCTGACTCGCTAGGATTACAGACAGGAACACCGGCACCCAGGTGCTGAGTTGAGTCCCGGTACCGGCACGCACACACGTGTGCGCACACACACACACACGCACACGCAGATCCCGTCCCGGGAGCTTTCCGGGGTCGACGGCAGCAGCCCGTTGATTCCTCCGCCTTTGCAGCCTGGCCTGTCATCCCAGCTGCTCAGGTCGCTGAGATGTGAGGATCGCGGTTCAAAGCCAGCCTGGGCAGGAAAGTCCATGAGACTCTCATCTCCAAGGAACCACCCAGAAAACTGCAAGTGGAGCTGTGGTTTAGGTGGTACGGCGCCGGCGTTGAGCAAAAGGAGCTCAGGGGACAGCGCCCCGGCCCTGAGTTCAAGCCCCATGGCCAACAAAAGCAAACAAACCAAAAGCCACGGGATAAAAGCACCGGGAGGAAGGGCCGCCGCTTGGGGGGGGGGGGTGGCGAGCCGGGGGGGGGGCGTTCTGGGCCGGCACTGGGCCGGTCAGTCTGGACTTTCTCTTCAGAACGGAAGCAATGTTGGGCGTGGATGCAGCTCAGTGGCAAAGCACTTGACTGCAGGCGGGACACCCTAGGTCCCATCCCCGGTCAATAGCAATAATAATAACAATAATAACAGTAATACCAACGCATGCCAGGCGCCGACGGCTCTCGTCTGTAATCCCTCCCTCCCTCCCTCCCTCCCTCCGCCTTGTTGGGAGATTTGTGGCAGACCAGCGGGGCCAGAAGATGAATAATTGACCAGGGTTGTTTAAAGATTCAGCAGAGTTTTCTGCCTGCCGGCACAGCTGGAATCACTCATTCCTTTCTGTCTCTCTTTGAAAGCTCTTCCCCCTCTTCCCCCGACACCCCACACCCCACCTTTTGTTTCTTTTCCTCCCTTGACCCTGAGGGTCCCTAAAAAGGTCCCTGCCGGTCCCCCAGACGCGCCTGCGCCTCCGCAGGGCTGCTGGGAGGGGGGCCGCGTCAACCCCGTGGCTCCCGTGCGCGTGGACAAGGCCTGGGAGTCGGAGGCCGGGCCTCCCCGCTGTGACCCGCACCCCCGAGAATGGACGGCTCCTCATGCCCTCAGGATGAGAGACGGGGGGGCGGGACAGCCGGACAGGGCTGCTCACCCCCGTAATCCGAGCCCCTCAGGAGGCTGAGATCTGAGGACGGTGGTTCAAAGCCAGCCCATGCCCGGGTGGGGGGGGGGTGCGGGGAGCAGGGAACAATTCTGAGGTAACAACGTGGCTCCGTCCACGTTGCCGGGGCCCTTGGAGGAGGCCCCTGACCCCTGCTCTCCCTCCTCCCCGCCCCCCTACCCCCCCACCCCGCCTCCCAGGAGGCCATTCTCCTCCTCCATCCATCACCTGGGACTAAAGAGATTAATAAACCAGACTCATAACTCAGCGGCGGGGTGCGGCAGATATTTACGGCTTCGGTTTCAATTTGCAGAGAGATTAAGTGTTTGTCGATTTATTGTCTCTCTGCGGGGGGCTCGGGGCTGAGCCAGCCGCCCCCCCCCCAACAGATCTGCAGCCATGAGCTGGTGGGGAGCCCTGGCTCCCCTGCCTAGGAAGGGGTCTGACCGTTGAAGGGGCCTATCCTCACGCGTGTGTGTGTGCATGTGTGTGTGTGTGTGTGTGTGTGTATTAGGGGCCAGTCCTCGGGCTTAAACTCGGGGCCCAGGCGCTGTCCCTCAAGGCTGGTGCTTTACCACTTGATCTGCAGCTCTACCTCTGGCTTTTTGTTGTTGTTGTTGTTTTGCCCGTCCTGGGCCTTGAACTCGGGGCCTGCGCACTGTCCCTGGCTTCCTTTTGCTCAAGGCTAGCACTCTGCCACTTGAGCCACAGCGCCACCTCTGGCCGTTTTCTATATATGTGGTGCTGGGGACTCGAACCCAGGACGTCATGGATAGGAGGCGAGCGCTCTTGCCACTAGGCCACGTTCCCAGCCCCTCTCCTTCTGGCTCTCTGCTGGTTCACTGGAGGAAGAATTTCACACTTTTCCTGCCGAGGCTAGCTTTGAAACTGTGGCCCTCAGATCTCAGCCTCCAGAGCAGCCAGGAAGGATGACGGGCGTGAGCGCCGGACTCGACCGCCCCCCACCCCCCACCCCCGTCTGGAGTTCTCGCTGGACACTCGAGCCCGGTGGTGCGACCGCAGCTCTGTGCCTTGCCCCTCCTCCTCCCCCTCTCCCTTCTGCCCACCCTCTCCCGAGCCGCTGGGCTGACAGGTGGGAGCCGCCGGGGCAGGCCGGCCTGGGCACCCGGAGGTCGGGGGGCACTCGGGGTCCGCCCCAGCCGGGCACGGGCTCCGGGTGGGCCTGTGGGCGTCCTCCTGTGTGTGTGCGGGGCGGGGGGGGAGTCACAGGCACTGAATCTATTAGGGCGCTCCCCGCCCCCCAGCTCAGATTAAATGCTTTTTAATACAAACCAATTTCCTCCCGACATGCATTAGAAGATCTCGGTCCGCAGGCGTGCGCGCACACACACACACACACACACACACACACACACACACGTGCTAAGCGTCCAATCAAGCCGCTGATAATAGAGAATAGCCGGCTCGTCCCCCGTTAATCAGATGAAGACGAGCCGCTCCTTGGCGCGGAGGCCGGCCGGGCGGCGGCCGGGGCCGGGGCGGGGGTGTCTGGGCCGGCCTGGCTGTGCGAGCTGTGCCTTTCAATCTTCAAGGAGGGGAGGGGGTCCCCTGCCGCCGTCCACAAGGGACTAATTATCCTTCCGCCCTCAGCCAGCTCCTGCTCAAACAGACAAAAGGGGCCCCGGTCTGGACGCTCAGCCTCCGAGCGGGATTCTTTTTCAGATATGCAAATTCACAGGACGGGGGGGGGGGGGGGTGGTGGGGGGGGGCGGCTGGATGGCGGCTGAAGGGGTTCTGAGGGCCAGACTTGGCAGAGGGCCTATGGGGGGGGGGGGGGAGGGCGTAGGGGCTCAGGAGCCATCTTGCACTCCTCAGGCAGATTGGGGAGCCCCCTCCCCGTCCTGAGCCCAGCTCTGCTGGGGATGGGGATGAGGATAAAAGTAGACTCCCCCTCCCTCCCGCCCCTTGTGTGTGTGGGGGGGGGTGGGGGGTGTCTGTCCTGGGGCTTGAACTTCAGGCCTGGGCACTGTCCCTGAGCTTGTTTTGAGTCACAGCGCCGCTTCTGGCTTTTTCTGAGTCGTTTACTGGAGGTAGGAGCCTCAGACTTTCCTGCCCAGGCTGGCTTTGAACCCCAGTCCTCAGACCTCAGCCTCCTGAGTAGCCAGGATGACGGGCGCCAGCCACCGGCGTTCGCTTCCCCCCCTCTTCTTGATGGGGTATCGGCTCCCTTCGGACGCTGGACAGTTGAGGCGGAGACCTCCTGCCCCCTCCGGAGGCCTGGCGCCCAGGACCCCGCCCTGTTGAGGGGTAGCCGGACGGCCCTGGAAAGAGCATCTTCCCGTAGCGCTTCCACCGGCGGCCGGGCCCCCGGCCTTGCCGGACCTCCGGGAGCCTGCGAACCCCGTGCCCTGAGCCCTCCCTGGGACCCAGAACCTTCCTCCCAGACCCAGCCCACCGGTGGCTCGCAGCTCCAGGAGCTCAGCTCACCACGCCCAGCCCCTTATTTTCCCTTCTTTCGTGTGCCGGCATTGGGACTTGAACTCGGGACCTGGGTGTTCTCCCTTGCCTTTTTTCTACTCAAAGTCAGCGCTCTACCATTGGAGTCACACCTCCACTTCAGTTTGTTGTTGTTGTTGGGGGGGGGGGCTGGTTCATTAGAGAGAAGAGTCTCGACAGACTTTTCCTTCCGGTCTGGCTTTGACCAGGACGCCAACGCGGCACGCGTTCTGTGAACCTAGGGGGTGAGCTGGAACTTGCCAGACATGGAAGTTTCCGGCAACACCGGGGCAGGGAACCGAGCCGGGATCGGGGCTGGTGACCGCGAGGGATGGGCAGAGGGCTGATGACCCCTAGCAGACAATCTAGGTGGGGAGCATGCCAGACCCCAGGGTACTTGGGAAGTACCCCCCAAAAAAACCTAGCGTGCCAGCCAGCCTCCAGAGAGACCCCGAAATTCTCTCTGCCGCTCCCCAGACCCCGGCGTCCTCACAGAGGCCTGCCTCCTCCCCATCGGCCCTCCCTCAACCACGTGCCCGACCCCACCCCCCCCGCCACCCCTCCCCAGCATCCAGGTGATCAGAGCTTCCTTGGAACCCCCACGACCCCCAGACCCCCAGGGTGGACCCAGCGAGGGGGGCCCCCAGGGCCTGCGCTACCCCAGCCGTAGATCCCCCGAGACCCCGCCCCAGGCCTCTCCTGGCCTCCCTGAGGACCCTCGGCTAGAAGTCACAGCTCGCCGTCACCACCCGCAGTGAGCCAGGTGGGGCGCGGTGGCTCGCACCCGCAACCCTTCCGCCGCAGGAGACGGATGTGAGGGCCAACGCCGGCCAGGGCAGAGAACCGTGTGGGAGGCCCGGATTTCCAGTTCACCAGCCCCAGAGCTGGAGGGAGAGGAGCGGTTCCTAAGCCGGGGCTGGGCAGGCCGTCCCCGGCCTCCAGGCCCAGGTGGCCCGTGGGGGGCGGAGGGTAACGAGGCCTTGCGATGCAGGCGATTTATAGACAGCCGCCGTCGATACCGCTGGGGGTGGCCCAGGGAGAGACATCAATAAGCACTCTCGTTATGGCTTCGCCCCTCCCCTCCCACCTCCCCCCCCTCCCGTCAGCCCGCCTGCTCCACCAGCCTGTGCGCACCGGGCCTCGCTCGATTAATTCGCACTTGTTACCATCTGTTCTTTTCACGCATCCTCCTCACGGGAGTGCGCGGCCCTGGCCTCGCTGGCGGGGCCTTCGTGGAAGACGCCGGAGCAAGGTCGTCGGGCTCCCTCCACAAGGTCATACTGACCCCCCCCCACCCCGACCGGGTGTGCCCCCTCCCTCCAGCAAGGACCTCTGAAGGCAAAGCCAAGGCGTCCTTGTCTCCTGCCCCCCCCCACCTCACTCCAGTGAGCCAGGCTGGCCTGAGGCTCTCCTAACCCTCCCCCCCGCCCCCCCCCCACCCCCCCACCCCCCCCACCCCCCACCCCCCCTGCCAGCTACTTGGGCGGCTGAGCTCTGGGGCTCCGGGTGCAAAGCCAGCCAGGCGGGGCAGACAAATCGCGGAGCCTTGTCTTGTGTGGTCCTGGGGCTTGGACCCGGGGCCCGGGTGCCGTCCCTGCGATCTTCCGCTCAAGGCCGGCCCTCCGCCGCCCCACCCCACCACGCGCTTCCTGTCCTCTGGGGGTCTAGCGCGCTTTCTCGGCTCTCAGCCTCCCGAGCAGCCGGGATGACGGGCGCCAGCCGCCAGCCCCTCGGCGCAGAGACGCTCAGCTCCGATGCATCGGCAAAAAAGATGCCGGGAACGTGGCAGAGCGCCCCGCCTCGCAGGCTTGAAGCCCTGGGTTCGATTCCTCAGCACCACATCAACAGAAAAGGCTGGAAGGGGCGCTGTGGCTCAAGTGGCGGAGTGCTAGCCTTGAGCAAAAGAGAAGCCAGGGACGGCGCTCAGGCCCTGAGTGCAAGCCCAGGACCGGCAAGAAAAAATGCTGGACCAGAGGCGTGGTTTAGGTGATAGAGCACCATCCGTGAGCAGAAAAGGCTAAAGCAAGAGGACAAGGCCTGGAGTTCAAGCCCCATAACCGAGCACACACGCACGCACGCACGCGCACACACACAACAAAGAATGATAATGAACAGACAAGCCATTTGGCGTCCTGAAGTCCCAGTGCTGGGCGGAGGGGCAGGAGGGATGTTTAGCCGAAGCCAGGTGGAACCTAGGGGCCCGGGCATTGGTGGGGGTGGAGGGGGCGGGGCTTCTCGGTGAGACTGGATGGTGCGTGGCCTTCCCTGTGATGCTGAGGGGGCGTGGCTTCTCGCTGTGCAGGGGCGTGGCTTCCCAGTGAGGCAGAGTGGGGCGTGGCTTCTCAGTGCGGGGGCGTGGCCTCCCGGTGAGGCGGTCCTGGGGGCGTGGCTTGCGAGGCTGGGCTGGCGGAGGGTGGGAAGTTGGCAGCCAGGCCTGCTGAAGGCCCTGCGCGGTGCCCTCTGCCCTTGGGCTCTGCCTTTCCTCTCCCTCCTCCCCGCCTGGCGCCGCCCCGCTCTTCCCGGGACCCCCGGCTTCCTCTGGTAAATGCCCGGGGCTTTGGTTTTGGTTCTGAGGAGTTGTTTTTTTTTTGGTGTCTGTCTTGGGTCTTGAACTCAGGGCCTGGGTCTGTGCAGGCCGGTGCTCTACCCCGTGAGCCGCAGCTCCACGTCCAGCATTTTGCTGGTTAGAGATGAGAGTCTCACGGACTTCCCTGCCCAGGCTGGCTTCGAACCATGACCCTCAGATCTCGGCCTCCTGAGCAGCTGAGACAGCGGGCATTGGGCCGAGGGGGGGCTCCTTAGCACCCATTTCACAGATGAGCCGCCCAGGACCCGGCCGGGCCCCCCAGACAGGCTCGGCCAGCTTGAGGGGTCCCCTCGCCCCTGCTGGCCTTCCACGTGCGTCATGCGTCCAGTGCCGGCCCCCCGGGGAGCCGGGGTGGGAGCCGGGGTGCCCCCTGCCTCCCCGCACAGGGGCTGGCGGGCCGCCCGGCCCGGGGCCCCGGTGCTGCCGGGCTGCTCACGCGCGGTGCATTATTGATGCCGCCTCTAATTGTACGTTTCCCAAAGTCTACAGACCTTTGATGAAAAATTCATGGCCCGCCCGAGGACGGGAGCGCAGCCGATCGATCGGGGGCTGAGCGGGCCGGGGGGGGGGGGGGGGCGCGCTGGGTGCCTCGCAGAGGGGGGCGGCTGGAGGCTGGCATGGCGGGGGGGAGCGTCCTGCTACGGCACGGGGCCTAATTCTGGGGCTTGGGGTCTGGGGAGGGGAGGGTCCTACCCCAGGAATCTGAAGGATGGGGGAGCTGAGGCCCCGTCCTTGCGGTGCCGGGGGGGGGGGGGGGGGGGAGACGAGATAGATTCACATTCACCCCCCACACACACCAGCTCCACAAAGGGAACCCGAGGATGCACCCCAGGTTACAAGAGGGGGAGCCCCAGGCTCAGGGACCCGGGGGCGAGCTGTCCAGGGTACAAAGCTACTTAGCAGTAAAGGCCACTGGGCCCACCGCCCCAGGCCAGCTCGAGAGTGAGCTCCAGAGCAGCGTGAGGCGGGGGGGGGGGGGCCCTGCCCAGCCCCCCCCCCCCTCGTGGGGAGAACATTATAAGAAAAAGCAGCCACTTCAGCCAGGCGCTGCTGGCTCCCACCAGTCAGCCCGGCGACTCAGGAGGCTGAGAGCCGAGGATCACGGTTCAAAGCCAGCCCGGGCAGAGGAGTTCCTGAGCCCCTCGTCTCCAATGAGCCACCTGAAAACTGGAGGGGCGCTGCGGCGCAAGTGGCAGAGCGACAGCCTTGAGCACAAGGAGCTCAGGGACGGTGTCCCGGGCCCCGAGTTCAAGCCCCAGCCCCGCAAAAACAAGAAAAGACGAGGAACAGCGAGCAGGCCCAGCCTGGAACGAAACAGACAGCACAGGGGACCGACCATGTGTGATGCCCCACCTCTGAGCAGAGACAGCTTGTTGGGTCCTGGTGGGGACCGCCCAGGGCCCTCCCCCACCTCCGGGACCCCTCATTCTGTCCACACAGAGCATGGGGGCGCCCCCCGCCTCCCCCAGGGGCCGTCTAGGCTGTGGGCTGTGTGTGTGTTTGTTTGCCCTCTGCTTTCCAGAGCATTCCTTTAGAAAACCTCCTCCTCCCCCGCCTCCGCTGTTTCCAGATCTTTCCAGATGTTAGGAAACCGTGGCTCCAGATGTTTAGAAAGCAGGGCCAGGCCCCGGGGGGGTGGGGCGAATCTCAGGCAGAGGAAGGGGCTGGGGGGGCGTGGAAGTGGAGGACAGAGCGGGAGGTGTGGTGCTCACGCCTGCCGCCCCAGCGACTCCGGTGACGGCCATGGGGGGGGGTGGTTCAAAGCTGGGGGGGGGGGGGTGGGCAGGAGAGCGCGTGTGAGACTCCGAGCCCCACGGACCCACGGAAAGGTCCGGAAGCGGAGCATCAGCCGGGCGTGGAGAAGCTCAGGCCAGCGCCCCGCTCCGGAGTTCACGCCCGCTCCCCGCACACACAGAATACGTGGGGGGGGGGCTCAGAGGGATTTGGTGAGGGACGGGGGGGGGGGGGGGTGCGTCTGACATGGGGGAGGGGGTCTTCCGGGCCGCCCTCCCCCGCCCTCCCCAGCCCGGTTCGCCCGAGCTGGGCCACCCCACCCTGGAGAAAGAGCCGAGGCGCCTCCGCGGGGGCCCCCCTCCCCGCCTCCGCGGGGGCCCCCCTCCCCGCCTCCGCGCGGGGCCCCCCCTCCCCGCCCTGCGGGCGTCGCCAGGCAGGCACTTGTTGTGGTAGCAACTGTCTCCGGGGACCCAGCCTGGGGGCGAGGACAGCTGGCCGCGCAGATGGGGGAGCCCGGGCCCCCGCCCCGCCCGGCCCCCCGGGCTGCCCGGGCTACCGGGGACCGCCGATCGGTAAGTCCCCGGCTCCCCGCTCCCCGCGGCGGCAGGTGTGGGGGGTGCGTTGCTAGGCAACGGCAGCCACCGCGAGCTGGGTGGGAGGGGAGGGGAGGGGAGGCCGGCCCGCCGCCGCCCACGGTCGCCCACGGTCGCCCACGGCCGCCCAGGAGGAAACAGGCCAGGGGCTCCGAGAAAATACCTTAGCCCAACACGTGCACGGCCCCCCCACCTGGGCCTGGG
Source organism: Perognathus longimembris pacificus (assembly GCF_023159225.1). Taxonomy (NCBI): domain Eukaryota; kingdom Metazoa; phylum Chordata; class Mammalia; order Rodentia; family Heteromyidae; genus Perognathus; species Perognathus longimembris. The sequence continues at coordinate 44,322,892 of NC_063180.1, forward strand.
CTAGCCCGGGAGGGTTGTGAGCTGTGACCGCGACAAGAATCACCTCCCCGCTCACTCTGAGCCCGGGAGCGGGGCAGCAGGAGGCGGCTTGCGTGGAAGGTGACTCTGTGTGTGTGTGTCCCGCTGATACTAAGACTTGAACTCAGGACTCGGGTGCTGTCCCTAGCATTTGAGCCACAGCTGCTGCACTTCTGGCTTTTTTTTTGGCAGTAACTGAAGAGTCTTAAGAGAATTGCCCGCTGGGCAGGGAACGTGGCCTAGTGATGCAGCACTCGCCTAGCAGGCATGAAGCCCTGGGTTCGATTCCCCAGCACCACATAGACAGAAAACGCCGGAAGCGGCGCTGTGGCTCAAGTGGCAGAGCGCTAGCCTTGAGCAAAAAGAAGTTCAGGGACAGCGCCCAGGCCCTGAGTTTAAGCCCCGGGACTGACATAAAAATTGCCTGCCAGGCTGGTTTTGAACCGTGATCCTCCCCTGCCAGCTTCCTGTGTGGCTGGGATTACAGGCGTGAGCCCCAGGCCCCTGGCTCTGCGCGCTCCTCAGCGCCCCCCCCCCAGGTCCAGCCTCAGGTTGCTGTCAGGAGAGGCACGTGCTAGCGGCGCGGGTTCCGGGTGACCCCGGGGGGTCTTCCTGAGGAAGGAGGGACCGGGAGGGGACAAGAAAGGAGAGCCGAGGTCCTCCAGGAAGCCCCGCCCCCAGGCCCGCCGGGCCCGGCCCCAGGCCATTGTCCTCGCCCGCCCAATTAGCCAGCCCGGCTTCCTGCAGGGGCCAATTAGACAGGAGCGGGGGTCAGGCGCCGGCCAAGGCCCGGCCGCCCCCCCCCCTCCCGGGTCGGTAAGGCCAAGCACAAAAAAGCGTGCAGGCCGGAGCTCCTCCCTGCCGCCTCCGGGAGGGAGAAAGAAAGAGCCAGAGAAAGGGAGAAGGCGCTCCTTTTGTTCCGGCTGGCAACCTTGGGCTGAACAATGCCGGGCTCCCCGGGCTGGGGCCCCGGCTGGCTCCGGGGTAGTTTGGCCGATTGCAGGCACGCCGGGCTCCTGGGCTGCTCCTCCTCCAAGGGGACCGAAAGGAGAAGCGGGGGCTGGACTCTCTGCCGCCCCCACTCCCTGTGTTTGTCGTCCTGGGGCTTGAACTCAGGGCCTGGGCGCCGTCCCGACGTCCTTTTGCTCTGCCACCTTGCGCCACGGCTCCACTTGTGGGCTTTTGCTGGGTCTGCCCGGGGCTGGCTTTGAACCGCCGTCCTCAGATCTCAGCCTCCCGAGTCCCCGGCGTCTGACCGGAGCTGCGAGTTTCCGGGAAGCAGAATCTGCCGTGAGCAGGGCCCCGGTTCTAGAACCCTCCACGGCTCCCCGGAGGAAGGCTGTCTGGGAAGGAGGGTGGCGGGCTGGGGGGGGGGGGCGGTCCTGGAGGAGGAGGCTGCCCGGCGGGGGCTGCGGGGGGAGAGCTGCCTCTCTCAGGGGGGCCCCGAGATGCCCCCCCCCACTTTCCAGGAAGGAGAAAGGGCCGGCGCACGTGTGTGCTGAGGGCTGGTGACACGCGCGCGTGCACGCACACACACACACACAGGCCCGCCACGCTCCCCTCTGGTCCTCCGTCTGGCTGACGCTGAGCGTTGGCGGAACGCCGCTGCCCCCTGGTGGCCGTAACGGCGAATCGCATGCAGCTGGCCCGCGAGCCGGGGGCCTTGGGCGGGGGGGGGGGAGGGGGAGGGGCTGGGGACTGGGACCCAGGGGTGGAGCAGCCAAAGCAGGGGTGGAGGGGCTGGGGAGGGTAAAGGACTGAGGTTCTGCTCCCCCCCCCCAGCCCTCCCCAACCTTCCCTCCCTTCCTCCCTCCCCACCTTTCCGGCAATTGCCCTGTGTGTGCGTGTGTGTGTGTGTGTGTGTGCGCGTGTGTGTGTCCTGGGATTTGAACTCGGGGCCTGCGCGCTGTCCCGAAGCCCTTGCACTCAAGGCTAGCGTCTTACCACGTGGGCCATGGCTCCACATGTGGATGTTGGGTGGTTTGCCGGGAATAAGGGTCTCGTGAACGTCCCTGCCCAGGCTGTCTTTGAACCGCCATCCTCAGATCTAGCCTGACGGGCGTGAGCCACTGGCGTCCAGAAATCACCGGGATCTTGAGGGCCCTTCGCCAGCCACCCATCTACCGCGCCCCACTCCCGTCCTCGACTTCAAAGAGCCGCCCCTTCCACGGCCCCAGGTGGCGGCTCCTGTCTCCTGGGCTCCCCGGAGCAGCCAGCCCCTCCCCGGCCTGGGGCAGGCAGTGGGGGCGGGGTGGGGTGGGGGAAGAACCCCAGGGGCATGTGACCTGCTCCCCTCCAAGGCTGAACAGTGACGCAGACTGCGGCCCTGAACCACGGCCTTCCAGCCCAGCTGGGCCACCAAGGACACGAGGCTGCAGGAATGGCAGCCCGGAGGGGGTGGGGGGGGGACTGACGCCAAGGACCCACTCCCCCCCCCCCCATGAGGCCTCAGGCAGGGCGGCGGGGCAGGACCTCGGCTCTGGTCACCAGCCCCGGGGAGGGGCTGCCGCAAGCCCGGGGTGACCCGGGACAGCGCCCAGGCTCCCGTGATTTGAGGATATCGGATGGGCATTGTCCCCAGGGGAGCGGGGTGCTGCTCTGCACCCCTGGAACCCCAGCCCCTCGGGAGGCTGAGCTCGGAGGTCCGGGGAAGCTGGGGTGGCGTGGGGAGCCCGATGTGGTGTCTGGGACCCCCGCCCTCAGAAGCCCACGGCCCCTGGAGAGGCCCGACCACCCAGCAGGAGGGACCCAGGCGGAACGTGCCGGCTGAGCCCTTCTTCCTGGGCCCCCCCCGGCCGAGGGCAAGGCCTCCCCAGAACCTACACACGTGCCCAGAAACGCCTGCGCACACAGATTATTCATTGCTCTGAGCGTTTCCTAGAAGACCTGTGGTTTTCTCCAAACTTGTGTCGCACGGCCTGTTTGCATTATACTTGATGAATGGCAAAGTATTATGGGGGGGGTGACGTGGTAGGGTCACACAGCACGGAAGAACAGTGTCAGGCCTGGCACGGTGGCCTGCGCCTGTAACCCCAGCCACAGGCCTGGCACGGGGGCCACGCCTGTAACCCCGGCCACAGGCCTGGCACGGTGGCCTGCACCTGTAACCCCGGCCACACGCCTGGCACGGGGACCACGCCTGTAACCCCGGCCACACGCCTGGCACGGGGACCACGCCTGTAACCCCGGCCACACGCCTGGCACGGGGACCACGCCTGTAACCCCGGCCACACGCCTGGCACGGGGGCCACGCCTGTAACCCCGGCCACACGCCTGGCACGGGGGCCACGCCTGTAACCCCGGCCACAGGCCTGGCACGGGGGCCCGCACCTGTAACCCCGGCCACAGGCCTGGCACGGGGGCCTGCACCTGTAACCCCGGCCACACGCCTGGCACGGGGACCACGCCTGTAACCCCGGCCACACGCCTGGCACGGGGGCCACGCCTGTAACCCCAGCCACACGCAGACAGTGATCAGGAGGCCGAGGCTCGGCGCTGGCCCTGGTGCTCACAGGAATGGTGGGCAAGTGCATAGCCAAAGGCGGCCTGGAAAGCTGGGGCCTAGGGGTGCGCGTGTGCGCGTGTGTGCGTGTGCGCGTGTGCGCGTGTGTGCGTGTGTGCGTGTGCGCGTGTGCGCGTGTGTGCGTGTGTGCGTGTGCGCGTGTGCGCACGCCGGTGCTGCGGCTTAGACGCAGGGTCTCAACCCTCGCTCGCTTTTTATTTCCACTCAGGCTGGTGCTTGACCACTTGAGCCACGCCTGCCCCCGTGTTCGCTGGTGGGAGGCGGGCGTCCCGGGCCCTTTCCTGCCGCGGCCGGGGCTCCCGGCGCCATGGGCCTGGGGGGGGGGGCGGTGTGGGGGGGCGGCCGGGGGAGGGGGGCGGGGGGAGAGCAGAGCCGCCCCGCTCCGCCCCGGCAGGAGGTGAACAACTACCGGCGGGCCATGCAGAAGATGGCGGAGGACATCCTGTCGCTGCGGCGGCAGGTCAGCGCGCTGGAGGGCGAGAACCGCACGCTGCGGGGCCACGTGGCGCCGCCCGGGGCGGAGGAGGAGGCGGAGGCGGAGGCCGGCCAGGAGGAGGCCCAGGCGCTGGGTGAGGGCGCGGCCCGGGGCGCTGGGGGGGAGGGCGGGGGCGGGGGGGAGGCCCAGGCGCTGGGGAGGGGGGCGGGGGGGGGGCGGGGAAGCGGGCACGCAGGCGAACACACGGGCCCGCACAAACACACAACCATACAGGCGTGTGCAAGGCACACACGCACACGCAGGTGCACACGCAGGCACAGGTGCAGTCCCTGCCCAGCCTGGGGCTCCGGCCCCCACCCCCGGCCCCCACCTCCCCCCAGCCTCCACCCCCGGCCTCCATCCCCCCCCTTGCCTCCCCCCCCCCGGCCCCCACCCCAGCCCCCACCCCCAAGGGCGCCATGGCGGCTGTGCCCCGCCCCCCCTCAGCCTCCTCGTCCACCCAGCAGCGTCCCTGAAGCAGAAGTTGCTCCTGAGCGAGCTGGACCTGAGGAAGCTGAGGGACAAGGTGCAGCACTTACAGAACGAGCTGATCCGGGTGAGCGGGGCTGGCGGGGGGGGGCGGGGAGCGGGGGGAGGGCGCCAGCGGGAAGCAGCTGGGGCCCCGGAGGCCAGAGGTGACCCGCACTGCCCCCAGGCCAGGGCTGACCACACTGTCCCCCCGAGGCCAGGGCTGACCACACTCCTGCCCCCCGAGGCCAGGGCTGACCACACTGTCCCCCCGAGGCCAAGGATGACCCGCACTGTCCCCCCCCAGGCCAGGGCTGACCACACTCCTGCCCCCCGAGGCCAAGGATGACCCGCACTGCCCCCCAGGCCAGGGCTGACCACACTGTCCCCCCCGAGGCCAAGGATGACCCGCACTGCCCCCCAGGCCAGGGCTGACCACACTGTCCCCCCCGAGGCCAAGGATGACCCGCACTGCCCCCCAGGCCAGGGCTGACCACACTGTCCCCCCCGAGGCCAAGGATGACCCGCACTGTCCCCCCCGAGGCTAGGGCTGACCACACTCCTGCCCCCCGAGGCCAGGGCTGACCACACTCCTGCCCCCCGAGGCCAAGGATGACCCGCACTGTCCCCCCGAGGCCAGGGCTGACCCCCTGCCGTCCCTGCAGAAGAATGACCGCGAGAAGGAGCTGCTGCACCTGTACCAGGCCCAGCAGCCGCAGGCCGCGCTGCTCCGGCGCTACCAGGACAAGCTGCAGAAGATGCGGGGCCTGGAGGACACCGTGCGGCACCAGGAGAAGGCGGGCGCCGGGGGCGGGGGCGGGGACGGGGGCGGGGGCGGGGGAGGGGGCTCCGGGGGCCTGAGGCCTGGGCCTGGAGCAGGGGGCCGGGCCAGCCTCGCCTCGGTGCTCCCCTCCAGGTGATCGAGAGGATGGAGCAGGTGCTGGAGGACCGGCTGCAGGAGAGGAGCAAGCCGCCGCCGCCCGGCTGGCCTCCAGGAAAGCCCAGTGCGGGTGCGGACCCCCCCCCAAGAGCAGCCACGGGCGGGGCCGGGCTCCCCCAGGAGACACACACACGCTCACACACACACACGCTCACACACGCTCACACACGCACACACACGCTCACACCCCGAGTCACGAGTCACGGGGGGGCGGAGGAGCGGAGTGGAGGGAAGTGGGGGGCGGGGCGGGGCAGGGGCGTGGAGGCCGGAGGCCCACGCCCGCACCCCCCCCCCCCGGCATCCCCCTCCCCCGCAGCCTTCCCCTCGCTCCCCGCCTACGGCCACCTGCCCGCCGCGGGCGAGAACCTGCCCGCCGACCTCTACTCCCTGCTGCTGGCTGAGAACTCCCGGCTGCGGGCAGAGCTGGACAAGAGCCGGCCCCAGGTGGCGCCCATCATCCTGCAGCAGCAGGCCCTACCGGTAAGGGGGGGGGCGCCCTGAGCCCCGGGGTCGGGGGCCATGGCCGGCCGGGCGTCCCAGCCGTGCGGGAGGCTGAGACCCGAGGGTGGCGGCTCTAGGCCCGTCCACACGCCTCGTCGCCAGGGAGCCCCCAGAAGGCCACCGGTGCTGCGTGTGCTCACGTGACAGAGACCCAAGCTTCCGCGGAAACGCCAAGGCGCAGCACCTAGGCCCTGGGTTCTACCCCGGTACTGGCATTAAAAACAGCAACAGGGGCTGGGAATGTGGCCTAGTGGCAGAGCGCTCGCCTGGAATACACGAAGCCCTGGGTTCGATTCCTCAGCACCACATATACAGAAAACGGACAGAAGGGGCGCCGTGGCTCAAGTGGCAGAGTGCTAGCCTTGAGCAAAAAGAAGCCAGGGACGGCGCTCAGGCCCCGAGTTCAAGGCCCAGGACTGGCAACAAAACAAAACAAAGCCAGCAACAACCAAATCAGCCAGGCGGTCACCCCAGCCGCTCAGCCCTGGACAGAGAAAGCCCGATAAACTACTCACTCAGCAAAAGCCGGAAGTGTCGCCATGGCTCACGTGGTAGAGCGCCAGCCTTGAGCTCAAGAAACTCAAGAACAGTGCCTGGGTCCTGAGTTCAAGCCCCAGGACCAGCCAAAAAAAAAAAAAAATCCACCGTGGGGGGCTGGGAATGTGGCCTAGTGGCAGAGAGCTCGCCTCGTATACATGAAGCCCTGGGTTCGATTCCCCAGCACCACATACACAAAAAACGGCCAGAAGTGGCGCTGTGGCTCAGGTGGCAGAGTGCTAGCCTTGAGCAAAAAGAAGCCAGGGACAGTGCTCAGGCCCTGAGTTCAAGGCCCAGGACTGGCCAAAAAATAAAATCCGCCGTGGGCTCAGTGGGGTTCTAGGTGCCTCCTGGGTGGTGAACTTGCACGCCCCGCTCTGTCCCTGGGTCTCAGGCGGGGCACCTGTACATCCGACCTCTTCTCCTTCACCCTCTTGCACTTCCAGTTCAGAGCCGGCCCCACATGACCCTTGACTCCTGACCCCTGACCCCTTTCTCTACTCCACCAACTTCCGCCAGGACCCCACCCAGGCCTCCCAGAACTCCCTCCTAGAACCTTCCCGGGGATCAGTACAGCCTTGGAGAGCCCTTTCCCCCATCCCAGGTGGACCCCGGGGAGTCGGGAGCAGGTGGAGACGCGGCAGAGAGGCTGCTTGGGACGGAAGGCCCCGCCCGCCCCGAGGGCGTGGAGACCCTGTCCTTGCAGGTGCGTCCCGGGCCCCCGGGGGCACAGCCGGGGCTGGGAGCCCTGCCCCTGCGGGTAGCCAGGTGCCCCGCGGGGAGGGGCACCCCGGCTCCACGGAAGCTTCCGGAAGCGTCCCAGCTCAGTCCCCTGGGGACCTGCGAGCACGCGTGTCCACGAGTTCAGAACCCGCCGGCCCCGCCAAGGGAGCGGGCTCGGGCCTGGAGGCTGAGCCCTGGCACCGGCACCACAGACGACGCCTCGAGAGGGCGCCCGCCCAGCAGCTCAGCCCGGGGGGGGGGGGCGGCTCCCGCCGGCCCTCCCCCTGCCGGAGCGCAGGCCCCGGGCGGCAGAGCCGACCTTCCGCCTCGCCCGCAGGACCTCCTGGGCAGCAGCTCTTCAGACAAGTTTAACCTGCTGGCCAAGCTGGAGCGGGCGCAGAACCGGATCTCGGCCCTGGAGAACCTGGTGGGTGAGGCGAGCCTGAGCTCACTGCCCGGCCTGCGGCCGGGACGGAGGCGGTGGACAAGCAGGGTCAGGGCTGCGTGGGTGACCGCGGTGACCAGGCTTAGCACATAACCAAGATCCAGGCTCAGGACGTGGGCGGACAGGATCAGAACTCTGTGTGAGACCAGGATCAAGGCTCAGTGTGAGACCAGGATCAAGGCTCTGTGTGAGACCAGGATCAAGGCTCAGTGTGAGACCAGAATCAAGGCTCAGTGTGAGACCAGGATCAAGGCTCAGTGTGAGACCAGGGTCAGGGCTCAGTGTGAGACCAGGGTCAGGGCTCAGTGTGTGACCATCAGTGTGAGACCAGGATCAAGGCTCCGTGTGTGACCAGGATCAAGGCTCAGTGTCAGACCAGGATCAAGGCTCAGTGTGAGACCAGGGTCAGGGCTCAGTGTGAGACCAGGATCAAGGCTCAGTGTGAGACCAGGGTCAGGGCTCAGTGTGTGTCTATTCTCAAGGCTCAGTGTGAGACCAGGATCAGGGCTCAGTGTGAGACCAGGGTCAGGGCTCAGTGTGAGACCAGGATCAAGGCTCAGTGTGTGTCTATTCTCAGGGCTCTGTGTGAGACCAGGATCAAGGCTCAGTGTGTGTCTATTCTCAAGTCTCAGTGTGAGACCAGGATCAAGGCTCAGTGTGAGACCAGGATCAGGGCTCTGTGTGAGACCAGGATCAAGGCTCAGTGTGTGTCTATTCTCAGGGCTCAGTGTGAGACCAGGATCAAGGCTCCGTGTCAGACCAGGATCAAGGCTCAGTGTGTGTCTATTCTCAAGTCTCAGTGTGAGACCAGGATCAAGGCTCAGTGTGAGACCAGGATCAGGGCTCAGTGTGTGTCTATTCTCAGGGCTCAGTGTGTGTCTATTCTCAGGGCTCAGTGTGAGACCAGGATCAAGGCTCAGTGTGTGTCTATTCTCAGGGCTTCAGTGTGAGACCAGGATCAAGGCTCCGTGTCAGACCAGGATCAAGCTCCGTGTCAGACCAGGATCAAGGCTCAGTGTGAGACCAGGATCAGGGCTCGGTGTGAGACCAGGATCAAGGCTCAGTGTGTGTCTATTCTCAAGGCTTGGTGTGAGACCAGGATCAGGGCTCAGTATGTGTCTATTCTCAGGCTCTGTGTGAGACCAGGATCAGGGCTCAGTGTGTGTTTATTCTCAGGGCTCGGTGTGAGACCAGGATCAGGGCTCAGTGTGTGTCTATTCTCAGGGCTCGGTGTGAGCTCTGGAGGTCAGTCTGTGCTGGGTCAGCGAGTGGTGTGGAGTTGGGGCGCGGGCTGGGGTGCGGAGGCTGGGGCGCGGTGGCTGGGGTGCAGGGGCTGGGGCGCGGCTGGCGCGGGCTGGGGTGCGGGGGCTGGGGTGCGGCTGGCGCGGGGGCTGGGGCGCAGGGGCTGGGGCGCGGGGGCTGGGTGCGGGGGGCTCGGGTGCGGCTGGCGCGGGCTGGGGCGCGGGGGCTGGGGTGCGGCTGGCGCGGGGGCTGGGGCGCGGGGGGCTGGGGTGCGGCTGGCGCGGGGCTGGGTGCGGGGGGCTCGGGTGCGGCTGGCGCGGGCTGGGGCGCGGGGGCTGGGGTGCGGCTGGCGCAGGGGCTGGGGCGCGGGGGCTGGGTGCGGGGGCTCGGGGTGCGGCTGGCGCGGGCTGGGGTGCGGGGGCTGGCGCGGGCTGGGGTGCGGGGGCTCGGGTGCGGCTGGTGCGGGCTGGGGTGCGGGGGCTGGCGCAGGCTGGGGCGCGGGGGCTGGGGCGCGGGGGCTGGGGCGCGGGGGCTGGGGCGCGGCTTGGCGCGGGCTGGGGCGCGGGGGCTGGGGTGCGGACGCTGGGGGCGCGGCTGGCGCGGGCTGGGGTGCGCGGGCTGGGGCGCGGCTGGCGCAGGCTGGGGTGCGCGGGCTGGGGCGCGGCTGGCGCGGGCTGGGTGCGGGGGCTGGGGCGCGGCTGGCGCGGGCTGGGGTGCGGGGGCTGGGGCGCGGGGGCTGGGGAGCGGGGGCTGGGGCGCGGCAGGCGCGGGCTGGGGTGCGGGGGCTGGGGCGCGGGGGCTGGGGTGCGGCTGGCGCGGGCTGGGGCGCGGGGGCTGGGGCGCGGCTGGCGCGGGGGGCTGGGGCGCGGGGGCTGGCGCAGGCTGGGGCGCGGGGGCTGGGGTGCGGGGGGCTGGGGCGCGGGGGCTGGGGCGCGGCAGGCGCGGGCTGGGGTGCGGGGGCTGGGGCGCGGGGGCTGGGGCGCGGGGCTGGGGCGCGGCTGGCGCGGGCTGGGGCGCGGGGGCTGGGGCGCGGGGGCTGGGGTGCGGGGGCTGGGGCGCGGGGGCTGGGGTGCGGGGGCTGGCGCGGGGGCTGGGGCGCGGCTGGCGCGGGCTGGGGCGCGGGGGCTGGGGCGCGGGGGCTGGCGCGGGGGCTGGGGCGCGGCTGGCGCGGGCTGGGTGCGGGGGCTGGGGCGCGGGGGCTGGGGCGCGGCTGGCGCGGGCTGGGGCGCGGGGGGCTGGGGCGCGGGGGCTGGCGCGGGGGCTGGGGCGCGGCTGGCGCGGGCTGGGTGCGGGGGCTGGGGCGCGGGGGGCTGGGGCGCGGCTGGCGCGGGCTGGGGTGCGGGGCTGGGGCGCGGCTGGCGCGGGGGCTGGGCGCGGGGGCTGGGGCGGGGGGCTGGGGCGCGGCTGGCGCGGGCTGTGTGCGGGGTCTCGGCTGCGGCTGGCGCGGGGGCTGGGGCGCGGCTGGCGCGGGGGCTGGGGCGCGGCTGGCGCGGGGGCTGGGGCGCGCGGGCTGGGGTGCGGGGTCTCGGGTGCGGCTGGCGCGGGCTGGGGCGCGGGGGCTGGGGCGCGGCTGGCGCGGGCCGGGCCGCCGGGGGCCTCTGCAGCGCCCGTGTCATGTCGGCAGCTGGAGGACTCGGCGCGCCGCTGGGGGCGGAGAAGCAGAGCCTCGCCACGCGGCTGCAGGAGCAGGCGCACGGCTTCCGGAGCCCTTCCAGCCTGGTCCTCGCGGACGCCTCTGTGAGTGAGGCCTGGAGTCGGGGTGCTGGGGGGACCGGGGCCTGGGGGAGGGCGGAGCCGTGGCTCAGACGGTAGAGCACCGGCGTCCAGTTAAGGCAAGAAAGCCAAGTGAAAACACAAGGCTCTGAGTTCAAGTCCCAGGACTGGCATTTAAAAAAAGAAAGACAGGAAAACGATGGACCGGGGTGGCCCTCTCGGGAATTTCTAGAATGTTCTGCCTGTTGTCTGTGACCCCGTTGGCCCCAGGCTGGTGGCCCCGTGGTCTCCCTCGGGTTGGGGATCCCCCGAGCCCCAGGACGTGGGGGTCCCGCCCGCCCTCACCTCGGGTCACTTTGCACCCCACAGGACGTCTTCGTCTCCCCCCACGGACCCCAAGCGGCCCCCAAAGCCGGAGCCCCAGCAGCCGGGCCGGCCCGACGGCTCCCAGAAGGCGGCGGCCGACGCCCCCCCCAGCTGAGCCCGCCCCGCCCCCGCCCCGTCCACCCGAGACCACTCATTAAACGCCGGAGCTCCGCACCAAGGCTTCCGGCCTGCTCCGCCAGCCTGGAAAAGGGGGGGGGGGGCGGCCGGAGGGCGGCAGGAGGGAGGGACGGAGCCCGGGCGGCCCCCCCCCCCCCCGCCCACCGTGGTCCCCGCTGCACTGCCGATCACAGTTCCAGCCTGGGCAGCAAAAAGCTGGCATGGAGTTGTTGGTCGAGGGGCGGAGCGCCAGGCGTAGCGGAGAGCCAGGCAGGCGGGGGGGGGGGGGGGGGGGGCGATCCAAGCCCGGCGTGGATTCACGGGGAGACCTCAGGAAACCCACACACGAAGAAAGGGGGGCGGAACGTCCCCCCCGCCCGATACCCGCCGTGCCTGACACGGCACTGCGAGGGCCCGGCCCCTCTGTCCCCCCCCCCAAGGATGGATTGACGTCCGAAGACGCGTGTGCAGATGCAGGCGGTGGGGGGGGGGAGGGGGTGACTCGGTGCGAAGCCTCCCGCTCAAGGTCGCTCAAGGTCAGGTTTTCCGTCTGTTCTGTGAGCAACTGCATGCCTTAGAATCTCTTTCTGGAACTGGGGTGTCTGTGTGTGTGGTGTGTGCGCGCGCGCTGTGCGCGTGTGTGCGTGTGTGTGTTCGTGTTCCAGTCCTGGGGCTTGAACGAAGGGCCAGGGCGCTGTCCCTGAGCTTTTTCATCCAGGGCAAGCGCTCTGCCACGGCGCTACGTCTGGCTTTTGGGTGGTTATTTGGAGATGAGTCTCCCAGACGTTCCTGCCCGGGGCTGGCTTTGAACCGCCATCCTCAGGTCTCAGCCCCCTGAGTGGCTGGGATGACGGGCGGGGGCCACCGGTGCCCGGCCAGAAACTGACGTTCCGAATCAAAGATTAACAGGTTCAGAGGAGAGAAAGAGAGCCGGAGAGAGGGAGGGAGGGAGGAGGGAGGTGGGAGAGGGGAGGGAAGGAGAGAGGGAGAAGGGGGGAGGGGGAAAGAGAGCAGGCGCCGGTGCTGGTCGTCCCAGCTCCTCGGGAGGCTGAGACCTGAGGATCGCAGTTCAAAGCCAGCCCGGGCAGCAAAGCCCCACCCTTATCTCAGATTAGCCAGCAAAAGGCTGCAGGTGAAGGCCTGGCTCAGGCGGCAGAGCACCAGCCACGGTGGAGAAGCCGAGCCTGAGCGCAAGGCTCTGAGTGTGGAGTGGGGGACAGGCTGGGCCACGCCGGGCGCCACCCCCCAGGCGGCGGGGGCCCCGCTGGAGGAGCTCAAGGGGCTGGAGGGGGCCCGGTCACACGCACGCAGCACCCCACCGACATGGGTGCGGCCCGGGCACAGCCAGGGAGGCCCGGGGCGGGGAGGGGTGTGGGGGGGGTAGACCAGGCCCAGCGGGGGCCGGGCAGGGCGGAGATACCCCCAGCCCCCCTCCCTGGGGGGCCTCAGCCCTGACCGTGCCCCCCGGGGTGGAGCAGCCCGCAGAGCCGCTGCCGCCCCCGGCACGGAACGCGATGGAAACGCAAGTCCTCCGTGGAGTTCCCCAGTTTAATGTCTTCCAGGGGGCAGGGGAGGGAGGGCAGGGGAGGGCTGGGCAGAGGCTCTGCGGAGGGGGGGGGGGCGGTGACCGCCGCCGGCTCTAGGGCTGGGGCTCGGGGCCCCCCTGGGCGAGGGGCAGGAAGGTGAGGAGGATGGGCCTGTCGGGCACCAGGATGAGGCTGAACTTCGTCCCCACCTCTCGGAACTGCTGGAGTTCAATCCGGAAGTTCTCCAGCACCTGGGGGGGGGGGCAGCGTGGGCTGGGGGGGGGGCAGCGTGGGCTGGGGGGGGGGAATCTGCCTCCCCTGGGAGCCCGTCGCCTCAGCCCCAGGCAGGGGCCAGCTCCAAAGAGGGGGTCCCCACCCCCAAAAACAGCCCCCACCCGGGGTGTCCCAGAGGCTCGCTGCTTTCTGGGCACTGGGTGAGCTGAAAAGCTAAGCCTCGCCCGCCACCCCCGGCCGGGCGACCCCGGGACGCAGCAGGGGGGGGGCCACGCCCGGACTCCCCGCTTCTCAGAGGCCCAGGCCTGAGGACCGCACCTCAAAGCCAGCCCAGGCGGGAATGCGGCGGGACTCGACCCCAGTGAGGCCCCGAGTTCGAGGCCACAACCAACCCACACAATAAACTCGTCCAGGCGGAGGGAGTCGGCCCTGTGCTCCGGGGGGGGAGGGGGGAGGGGGAGGGAGACTCCGTGGGGAGCACTCACGTGGATGAGGAGCACCGTCATCTCCAGCTCGGCCAGCCGCCGCCCCAGGCACTGCCGCACGCCCCAGCCGAAGCCCAGGTAGCGGAAGTGCGTGGCCGCCTTGTCCTCCCCCAGCCAGCGCGAGGGGTCGAAGTGGTGGGGGTTGGGGAAGATCCGGGGATCCCGCCCCATGGCATAGTTGGCCACCTGCACCAGCGTCTGGGGGCCGGAGGTCGGAGGTCAGAGGTCTCCCCCGCACCCAGGGGCGGACACACTGGCCGCCGGTGACGCGGAGCCTGGCCCCGTCCTACCCAGCCCTCCGGGAAGGCTGAAGGCTCCAGGGCAGATAACAGGAAGGACTTCCGGCCCCTGGGCCCCCTCCCGGCCCCTCCCTGGACTCCCAAGATGCAGCCCATCTGCAGCCTCACCCCAGCCCCCCCCAGCCCTCCCCCCCCCCGTCCTCTCCCCCCACACCCCCCCCACGCCCCCACCTTGGCCGGGATCTTGTAGTTCCGGAGCACTAAGTCATTCTCTGGATATCTCTGCACGGTGACAGAGATGGGGTGCAGCCTGCGGGGGGAGGAGGAGGAGGAGGACACCCCGACACTGACGCAGCCGGGAGGCGGGGTGCTGGGCCGCCCCCCGCCCCCCCGCCCCGGGACCCCCGGCCGGCTCACCTCAGCGTCTCCTTGATGCTGGCTTTGAGGAGCGGGAGGCGGGGCAGCATGGCGGCCAGGACGCCCCCCGCCCCCCGCCGCGCCGCCCGCACCTCGGCCCGCAGGGCCTCCTGCACGCCGGGGTGGCGCCCCATCTCGTACAGGTGCCACTGCAGCGTCATGGACGTCTGCGGGGGACGGGGGCCGGGGGCCGGCTGTCAGGCACCGCGTGTGCGCGCGTGTGCGCGCGCGGGTGTCACGCACTCCGTCCTGGGGCTCGAACTCGGGGCCTGAGCGCCGTCCCTGGCTCCTCTTGCTCAAGGCCGGTGCTCCACCGCTGAGCCACGCCCCCAGCCCCCAGATTCCCGCTCCTCCCCGGCTCCCGGAGGCCCCGCCCGCGACGGCAGAGCCCACAGCGCCACGGGCAACCGTGTGAAAAGAAAAAAACCTTCCCCAGGCCGGAAGGTTCTGGAGAACACCTGGGTCGTCCTCCCCCTGGGATCCCCGCCCCCGCCTCGCATGCATGCCTGCGGAGGCTGCGCCCCGAGGGTGGCAGGAAGGATCATGCGAGCCTCCCCTCCAGTGAGCCAGCAAAAAGCTGCAAGTGGCGCTGCGGCTCAGGGGGTAGAGCGAGTTCAGGACGGCGCCCGGGCCCTGAGTTCAAACCCCAGGACCGGCGCGGGGGCGCACACACGCCACACACACAGCCTGGACCTCCCTGCCCACGCCCCGGCCCCGGTGTCCCCAGCTCGACTTACCGTGTCCACCCCTCCGGCCAGCATCTCGGTGACGTTGGCCTCGATGTTCTCCTGCGGGAGGCGGTTCCTGTCCAGCAGGCTGTAGAGGATGCCGGGGTACCGGTCCACCTTCCTTCTGCGCCTCATGTCCAGGTAGAAGTTCTGAGTGTACATGCTCGCTGCGGGACAGGGCAGCCGGGCTGCGTTTGGCTCAGCGGCTACTTTGTTTGTTTGTCTTTGTTTTTTGTTGCCAGTCCTGGGCCTTGGACTCAGGGCCTGAGCACTGTCCCTGGCTTCCTTTCGCTCAAGGCTAGCACTCTGCCACTTGAGCCGCAGCGCCACTTCTGGCCGTTTTCTATCTATGTGGTGCTGGGGACTCAAACCCAGGGCTCCATGTATACGAGGCGAGCGCTCTTGCCACTAGGCCACATTCCAGCCCTCAGCAGCTACTTTGTGCTCGATTCCTCCTCTGTTTTTCCCCCCTTGCAGGTGCTCTACCGCCCGAGCCAGTCCCTTTGTCTTTGAGGGGCCGTTCCCTCCTTTCTTCTTCTGTCAGTCCTGGGGTTTGAACTCGGGGCCCTGAGCTGCTTGTGCTCAAGGCTGGCGCTCTACCGCTTTGAGCCGCAGCGCCGCTCCTGGCTTTCTGGCGGCTCACTGGAGATGAGAGGCTCGGGCTTTCTGCCCGGGCTGGCTTTGAACCGCGATCCTCAGATCTCAGTGAGCCCCCAAGCCCAGCTCCATCCCCCCCACCCCCAGGCTAGCCCAGCTGTCATCCTCCTCCTCCCTGCCCGCCCCCCAGCGGGCATCACAGGGGTGCGCTGCCACACTGGAACTCGGGCGCTCACCCACCGAGCCACGTGGGCAGCGGTGGAGGCGACCTTAGCCCCTGCCACGCCCGCCCCCCCCCGGCCCCCCCCCACCTCTGCTGAAGATGGTGTCCCAGGCGTCCCGGTGGTCGCGCCAGGTCCGGGTCCCCAGCACGCGGAGAGGCCGGGCGGCAGGCTGAGCATGGGCACGCTGCTGTGGAACATGCGCTCGATGGCGTCGATGAACCGCTGGTTGTCGGGGTTCACGACCTCCTCCTGCATGCCCAGCCGCTCCCCGAAGACCACCGAGGTGATGGCTGGGGGGGGGGAGCGGAGCGCGCAGGCCCGGGTGAGGTCAGGCCCGGCCCGGCCCCCCCACCCCCGCCCAGGGAGCCTCCGCCCACAGGAGGCCACGCCCTCTGAGGACCCGCCCGGGAGGCTCCGCCCACCTATGGCCCCGCCCACTGAGGCCACGCTCATTGAGGCCCCCGCCCGCCTATGGCCCGCCCACTGAGGCCACGCCCACTGAGCCCCCGCCTAGGGAGATCACGCCCACGGAGGCCCCGCCCACCTATGGCCCCGCCCACTGAGGCCACGCTCATTGAGGCCCCGCCCGCCTATGGCCCGCCCACTGAGGCCCACGCCCACTGAGGCCCCGCCCGGGGAGGCCACGCCCACGGAGGCCCCGCCCACGGAGGCCCCGCCCACGGAGGCCCCGCCCACGGAGGCCCCCCAGGGTCTCCTCGCTGCGGCCCCTGGCCGGGCGCGCGGCCCGCGGGGCCTGCACTCGGGGCCCGGGCGCTGCGTCCGGGGTTTTTCCACTCGAGGCTGGCGCGCGGCCCCTGGAGCCACAGCGCCTCTGCCGGCTTTCGGGTGTTTTATTGGGGGGAGACCGGAGTCGCACGGACTTTCCTGCCCGGGCGGGCTTCGAGCTGCCCTCCTCGGATCCGGGCCTCGGGAGCGGCCGCCAGCGCGGCTCCATGACTGACGGGATCGGCCCCACCCGCCCTGCCGCGGGCCGGAGCGGAGACCGAGGCCCCCAAATCCCTGGGCGGTGGGGCCTCCAAGGCTCGGCCTGGCTGGACCTACAGGGCCCCCACAACGCCCCTGCCGTGGGGTCTGGGCTGGGTCTCGGGGTAAGAAGGGCCAGGTGCCAGGGGACCCCCCCCCCCCGCGCCCCAGCCCCGCGCCCCTTACACTCGAAGGCAAAGCGGAACAAGTCGTTGCTGATGTCCCCCGAGAAGGTTCCGGAGCCCTGCTGCCTCACGCGCCTGTGCAGGAGCCTGACGAAGTCCAGGGACACGGCCTCCATCATGGGCACGAAGTTCTTGATGGCCTCGGGGGACATCACCTCCTGGTTCAGGGCCAGGCGGTCCTTCTTCCAGGCCTCTGACTTCCTGAGGAGGCACGAGAAGGGGCCCCGGCACCCCGCCTTCAGGGACCCCGGCCTGGGCCCCGGCACTCCACCATCAGGGACCCCCCAGCACCTCACCATCAGGGACCCCCCAGCACCTCACCATCAGGGACCCCCCAGCACCTCACCATCAGGGACCCCCCCAACACCCCTCCATCAGGGACCCCCCAGCACCTCACCATCAGGGACCCCCCCAGCACCCCCACCATCAGGGACCCCCCAGCCTGGGGCCCCAACACTCGACTGTCAGGGACCCCCCCAGCACCCTGCCTTCAGGGACCCCCCAGCCCGGTCCCCCCAACCCTGGGCCAGGCCCTGAGCAATCTCGGCGAGCCTGGGAGAGGAGATGAAGCGTATGGAGGGCTGGGCACGGCCCCCCGCCTGTCACCCCAGCTACCCGAGAGGCCGAGCCCCGAGGATGGAGGTTCGAAGCCGGCCTGGGCGGGCAGGCGCGTGGGGCCCGCATTCCCCAGTGAGCCAGCAGGACAGCGGGCGTGGTGCCGTGGCTGGGGGGGAGCAGATCGCGCCCCCCGCGGAGCTGGGCCGGGACCGGGGTGCCCCCCCCCCCCCCGCGCTCACTTGAGCAGGACGCCCAGGGGCCGCTGGTAGTGCTGGTGGTAGGCCACCCAGGGCGGGATGAGGAAGCGCTCGGGGTGGGGCCCCTCGCCCCGGAACAGCAGCGCCGCGTCCTCGGGGTCCACGATGTACACGGACTCCAGGGGCGCCCAGCTTCTCCCTGCGGGTGGGGCTGGGCGGGGCGGGCGGCAGAGGGGGGCGGGTGTGGCGGCTCCTCCACGCCCCTCCTCCTGCACACGTGTGTGCGCACACTCGGGCCGCCGAGGGCGGGGACGACTCCCCGGACACCCCGCGTCGCGGCCGGGGTCACGGCGGGCCGCCGGGCTGCGTGGGTTGCGTGTCCGTGGGTTTGCGTGTGCTGCGTGCGTTGCGTGTCCCGTGGGTTGCGTGTGCTGCGTGCGTTGCGTGTCCCATGGGTTGCGTGTGCTGCGTGGGTTGCGTGTCCCGTGGGTTGCGTGCGTTGCG